>NC_045690.1:14563989-14867019 GCF_003331165.1 Xiphophorus hellerii | reverse complement strand
CCAGATGTGTTTACTATAATGTCAGTAACATGTATCAGTCCATGGTAACTCTGGAGGAGCTGCAAATTCAATTATTAGATGTGAACTCCTCAAATCTAGCCTTTAAGAAGAAGCGGGAAGGAAGCCGTCGTTTGATGCAATAAGTCGTGTTTGGAGTTTGCTACAAGCCACGTAGGAGACACAGTGAACATATGAAAGAAGGTGTTTTGATCAGAGCACCTTGAGTTGAACATGTTGGCCTACATGTGCAATGGAAAATTAACACTGGACAATAAAATTGATCTTATCTTATTTTAGATTTGATTAAAAGAAAAAAAAAACCTGAATGTAAGTACTAGAAATACCTGGTTAAAATATGTCAAAGGCTTAAAAAGTGTTTAACTTTTTAACTTCCTTCAGGACAATGACCTAACATTCAGCCAGAGGTAAAATGGAATGGTTTACATCAAAGTGTGTTCATGTGTTTTACAGATCCTAAATTCATTTTAGGATCTGTGGAAAGACCTGTACAATTATTTTCACAAGTTTTGTATTATAGTTTTCATCTTTGTAAACAAATGTATTTTTTTTAAATAAGACAAAACCCTGAAGAAAAACCAAATTCCATTTTTTGTAAAAAAAAAAAAAACTCTTACAGTGTTCATAATACTCCCCCACACTTACATTCTGCGAACAAAACAATAGATTCATGTACAGAGGAAAAATAAGTATTGGACACATCAACGTTTTTCTTTGCTAACTATATTTAATTTAACCAACAGTCGATTTAATCCACACACAAAAAAATCTAAACAATTTACTTTGAAAATGAAATTATGCGTAAAACAAATAGCTCGTGGAAAACAATTTTATAAATTTGTTCAATAATTATTGTGTTATTTCATTACTTTACACAAATTAATTTGTGGACTAATTTGTTTTGTTTTCTTTGCATGTCTGGATTACTTGCATTGTTGCTAACATCTGGTGTGAGTTGTATGCCAATGGCCCCATTAGCAACAATTAAACTGAGAAAAACACTAATGTGTCAACTTCTTAGAGATACTTCCAAAATAAGGGATGTGACTCAAAGTTATAATAACTTCAAATTAGCTTGTTAAAAATAAACCAGCAACAGAATTAAGCTGAGTAAATGCTTGGTTTGACCGACTGTCATCTCTGCCCTCCACGTTAATGGCGGTGCTGCAACATGGCAGAACATATGGATCGTCAGGATGATTAATCCATATAGCCACTTCCTAACCGTACACAAAGAAAAGAGCAACAAGCATTGCTGGCACTCTTCTTAGAATATTATGACTCATTCGTGACTCAATATTTCTTATATTTGAATCTGATCCTTAAAATGAATCATCTTGTCACAGAACGACTGTTGGTAAGATTTAGCCGTAAAGATAAAATATTATTCGATTTTTTTAAGTTAACAAATCTACACTGAGTTACGCTATCATGGCCTGCTGACAAAAGCTGTTTTTTGAGCTCTTTTGTTTGCATCTTACCTGCAGCACAAATCATTTCATTTCTTCAATTGAGTTTTGGTTGCTGCTTTAGAAGCGCAGAAGCAACCTCTGTGAACTTGGAAAAGACTCTTGAATGTTTGGTGGAAGAATACAAACACAAAACTGAGGTCAGATTTCCCTCATGTCTAGGTGTTACATTTTTTCTGGGACAGTTTGGTCCCAGTGGTGGATGTTTTAATTCTCAACATCCACCACACTGCTGACACAAACAGAGCTATCTGATACCAATCTACTGTAGTTTGTTATTAGTGAACTAACTTCTGTGAGTCTTAAACTTCATATGAGCCCATTTTTCTATTACTGGTGTTAAAAATCCACAATGGGAATGTTGATATTGCATAGGGTTGCCACTCAGAGTTGCTTTTGGATTTCTGGTCTGGATAATTATGGAAAAAAAAAACAGAGTTCGTCCATTTTCTTCTGCTTATCCGAGGTCCGGTTGCCGGGGCAGCAGCCTAAACAGGGAGACCCAGACTTCCCTCTCCCCAGCCACTTCTCAGCTCCTCCAGGGGAATTCCAAGGTGATTCCAGACCAACTGAGCAACATAGTCCCTCCAGTGTGGGTCTTCCTCTGGGTCTCCTTCCTGTGGAACATGCTCAGGACATTTCACCAGGGAGGCGTCCAGGAGGCGTCCTAACCAGATGCCCGAGCCACCTCTTCTCCATGTGGAGAAGCAGCGGCTCTACTCTGAGTCCCTCCTGGATGACCAAGCCTCTCACCCTATCTTGGAAGGAGAGAACAGACTCCTTTGTCATGTATCCACAGTCTCATTCTTTTGATCACTGCCCAAAGTTCATGACCATAGATGAGGTCATGAATGTAGGAACATAGACCGACTGGTAAATCGAGAGCCTCACCTTTTGGCTCAGGTCTCTGTTCACCACTGCAGGCGCAGCACCAATCTACCTACTAATCTTCTGCATTTTGCTGGTACAATTATCCACCTTCCTTTTTCCTCTTTCTGTTTTTTTCATATAGAAGTATCTGCAGTATATGCTCATATTTGGAATCATCAAATGCTGATTCCATTTAAAAGTAGACAGACAATTTGACCAATGATTCTGGAAAATTATATAATTACAGCCTGGAAGAGCTGGATTATACACAACATGGAGAGCTTTTTTAATCCATATTTATCTCTTGTTGGGCAGCACATGTAACCTTTAAATGCACTGAATCAAGCGTGATTTGAAGGTACAATTTTCATGTAATATAACCTCTTCCACACATGAAAGTGATTCTATCAAATATTTTCTTTTGGATATTCATTTTTTTCTGCCCACTCTACACTGTACATAGTGGACTCTTAGACAACCAAAGAGCCTTCATCTTTACAAAATCAGATAAAAGATCGGGGCAGGAATGGGTCGCAATGTAACTAAATGAGCAAAAGCAGTAAAACGCTACCTGCATTATTGCATCATCTTCCCTGCAGCCACAAGCAAACACAATAAATGGATGCACAGGCGAGCAGCCATGGGCGCGGGCAGGTCTGAATACCTGCCGAGCAAGATCAACTATGTTGCATCACCCGGAGCTCCAGGCAGCCAATAGGAGGTGGTAGTACACTGGCAGTAGCTGGGGGTGGGGGAGAGCAGAGCAGGAAGTCCATTGTCAGAGTCTGTGTAAAAGTTGAGTGATCCACACTTCCTTTAAGATGCCCATACAGGCTCAAAGTGTAATTAAATAAACACGCGTTGACTATGTGGCCTTGCAGCTTTCCAGAAAGCTGCACAGCCGCCTCCACCGTTTGGAGTAATCACAATTGAACCAAAGCCTGAGTCACAATGGGCGTCTTTGTTTGAGAGTTCTTCAAGAAATGAGACCGATCAAACACACAACGGCGTGTGTGTGGGTGTGTGTGCCACATATTACTACTATTACAAAACGGTATCGTTCATACATGAAGGGTGACTAACCCAAAATATGCAGCTTACTCTGCACAAAATGATGAAACATCTTGGCTAGTACCCGATACACACTGTGTAAATGTCAATCAAGTAATTTAAAAAAAAACATTATGCGTTGTCAGCTTAAGTTTTCTTTTAAGATTGAGAGGATGATTATGGATATACAGATACATGACTGCGAATTGAAGCTCTAATAAACTGAGATAAGTATTTTGTTTTAAAGCATTAGAAATAAGCATCTTATATTTGTAACCAGTCCAAAATGATTTATACCTCTGGCAGATATAAAGTTTTCATAAAATCATGGTGTATTTTTTTAAGAGAAATGCTCTGTCTTAAAAGAATAAAAAATAAAGTGGAAAGCAGTATGATTTTTCTTTTTAAAGTCCTACTCGAAAATTATCCATTCAGTTCTCCATAATCTATGGAAAATGTCTATTACTTTACCGCATTTAAACCCTTGTAAGTGCTGACCAGCTTTTTGCTTGTTTCCACTTTATTTTGATGATTTATCTTGGTGTTGAGCTGCAGTCTTTGAGATTTAAAGATCTCCTTGTTCAAAATATGAGTTTATTGTACAAGTTCATTGGAATATATTAGCCAAAAAATATTGCACACCAAACAGTCCTTTGCGAGAAGAATATTGTGCACACTGATATCACAATGGTGATCTATTTGCGGTATAATATGTACCTTTACTTCAAGTCACAAAAAAAAAAGTTAGTAAAAATTGAAAAGATCACTAAAGCTAAATCTGCCATGGGTTTGAATAATTTTGGGATTAATTGTATCTACTGAGAGATGAACTTATATTTTGTTAACTTTTTTTATAAAAAAATGTAGGTTTTCTCCCCGTTTTTTAAAAATGTGGGAGCCTACGTGTTGAAGTGCTTGTGGTTGTGTTTTTTTCCGCTCATATTTTTGCTTCATTCTGTCCAGGTACAGTATGTCATACAAGGTTACCACAAACGGAGGGAGTACATCGCTGCTTTTCTGAGCCACTTTGGAATGTGAGTCGCTTTTCCACATCTGCATCAGAACTCAGTAATGAATATAAAACGATATAAACAGTGTGGCATGTTTCAGGGGGGTGGTGGAGTACGACGCAGAGGGATTCACTAAACTCACTCTACTCCTCATGTGGAAAGACTTCTGCTTCCTAGTCCATGGTAGGAGGCTCAAG
Source organism: Xiphophorus hellerii (assembly GCF_003331165.1). Taxonomy (NCBI): domain Eukaryota; kingdom Metazoa; phylum Chordata; class Actinopteri; order Cyprinodontiformes; family Poeciliidae; genus Xiphophorus; species Xiphophorus hellerii. Next base: position 14,862,405 of record NC_045690.1, on the reverse strand, counting down.
CACAAACCTAATGATTGTGTTCAGCTAGATTTTTCCTAACATTCGTCCATTGTTTTCTGCACCTTGTAGTGGATCTCCCGCTGTACTTCCCCAGGGATCAGCCCACCCTCACCTTCCAGTCTGTGTACCACTTCACCAACAGCGGTCAGCTCTATTCTCAGGTGCAGACGTCGTATCCCTACAGCCCACGTTGGGATGGCAACGAGATGGCCAAAAGGGCAAAGTATGTAACACTTGCTGCGTATAGGTCCTACTGTAAGTGCTACTTATTGTGATTAGAAAGAACAAGCCTAAATCTTCAACCTTGATCTTTCTTTCAGAGCCTACTTCAAGAGCTTCATCCCTCAGTTCCAGGAGGGAGCCTTCGCCAATGGGAAACTGTAGCTCTCGTCTCGCTTTGACATTTGCTGGAGTGTGTCACTGTTTGTGTTCTTGTGTACTTGTTTTTTTGGGAGGAGGGAGCGGGGGGGTTCGTCTGCAAAGACTTTGAATCCTGCATTTTTTTTTCACTGAAGCTGATGGGAGAAGCCACTTTTTTTTGTAGAACTTTGTTTTCTAGGCGTCATGAAGATTCATCATAAGTGTTGACAGCAGAGTAAAACGCCATCATTCTTGAAGCTCTGACAGAAAATTAACGTGACGGCTTGTGTTGCGCTATTTCTTACAATGAACATTGTTTTATGTATGACGTCTGGAAACTCCATGCACAAATTTGCTTTAAAAGGAGCTGAAAGAACAAGCTTTGTTTACTTGCTTTCATCATATTGTTATCAAGTTGTGCACAGCTGTTGATGTTAAAATACTTTAAAGCTTTTCTTATTCACTTGAATGTTTCCTGTCTTAAATGATTGGTGAAGACTTTTACTGACATGTTGACAATACTTTGAGTTATTCCCAAAAATGTTATTCCAAAATTTTCTTTCAGTAAAACACTTTTCTCCTGACTGTCATTGTCTTTTTATTGAGCATATCTGTTTTCCCGAAGATTTTAGAAAAAAAATATAAAATACATTGTGGGATGGATTTGCATAACATTGCTCATTGAAAAGTGTTCATTTTTGGTCATTTTTCATACCTACTGTAATAACTAATGATGTAAAGTATTGTTTTAGAACCTACTCATCATCTGCTAGACTTATGTGACTCCCTTAAATATTATCTGTCAGCAAGATGCTGCCTGGAGATATTTTGGTTTGATCATATTTCTTTCCTGAGAATTAAGTGTGCCAATCAGAAATTAGAATCACATGAAATGTAGCATGCACAATTAAAATATGATTTATTATCTGGTTAATTTGTCAAATAACACCACATTTACCAGGAGGAATAAACTGATGCATGATTGTAAAGGACATGTGGATAGAAATAGTTTCCACATGGTGGCACACAGTGAAAACACACCAACAGAAATGTAACCTAACACCAAGGTGTAAAGCTTAAACCCAGCTGTAATTCTGAGCTCGTTTACTGTGCAAAAAAATATATAAACATTGGACAAGTAGCTGCTGTATGTCAGCTGGGAAAAATAGCTAGAGAATGTCTTCTGGTTAAAGCTGCAGTGAAAAAGGAGTTCATGCAAATGAGGAAAAACAATAACACAAGAGATATGTGCACAAATTACCTAAGTGATGTTTCATCATATTGTGTCTTTCTTGCAAACACTTTTCCAACTTATGTATTTCAAAAAAATCTATAACCTCAGAAAGCAGTTTGCTGCAGCAGGGCGACAGTGTTCCTGTAATCTGGAGACAGGAAGATAAGAATGTGTGTGGGGGTGTGTGTGCATGTTCACTTGTTTGCATCATTAAATATGAGGCTCCTAGTTCGGGGTCCTTCCTGGCCAGAGGCGCAGCCCCTCGCTATATTTATTGTCTGTAAAGCAGCAACTGTCAGGTCTAATTGAGAACTATAGGCTGAATGTATCTGGGGCATTTAATAGCATCAACCCTCTAAATAAAGTAATTTAAAAAAAAAAAAAAAAAGCAAAGAATATTTTTCAATGCCCCACTCCGCATTTGTCGCTCTAACCTTTCCCGACCTGCTTTCGAAACATCTCGTCTGTCAGCCGCAGGATAAGATGCTTTTATTTTGAGGGGAGGGAGGAGGGGCGGTGGGGGTCAGCTTCTTTAACAAGCTCAAGAAAAGAATAGTTGGAGATGACAGCGGGCTCCAGGCGTCACGACCCTGAGCTCAAAAAGGTAACGATTGATTTTTTATTTATTTCCCTTTTTCTCCCGCTAAGAATTGGACCATCTGAGTTTAACCTAATGTTTAAAAGCACAGTCACTGATTCATGAGCTTAAATGGAGATTACAACACCACAGAAGGTAAAGTTCACCAACTTGGAGTGTCAATTAGGGAAAGCATTCCCTCCTGAAGTTTTCCTTCAGTTGCTGATGTTGATCCAAGCTGACATAAGCCCTTTAAATAACTCAAACAATTCCCTCCAAAGTGGCCTAAACTGCGTTGCAGAGTCACATCTAGTTAGCCTCCCGTCTAAACACACGTCTGCACCTAAACGCGGCTCACCTTAACACGCTTTTAGACATCTTAACATGGATTTATCCAGCGTTAATGATCCTGTGAAGGTACCTTTTGAAGATGTATTTCTCAGCCCTCTGAATCACAGTTCAGAGGTCTGCCAACCCTCACAGCTAATTCTCCAAATCCACTAATCCGACCGTCTTCAACTGCAGTCAGATGGAATAATTAGACTGGAAATTTTAGTCGGGAATCTTCGGACACAGGGTGATCAGACTGATGAGACGATGGTTTTTGTTCCATGAAACTGATTGGACTCCCAAATGTAAATTCAGCTGTCATATTTTCCTTAAGGAGTTTCACCTTTGTTCAGAAAAAGGTGTCCTGGAAGCATGAATATTTACATTAGATTAACGTAGTGGTGACAGACAAACCCATAAGCATGACGCTTGCAGGCACTAAGGACCTGCCAGCCTTCAGGAAATGACAAGTGTGCAAAACAGGATCACTCAAAAACCCAGCAACTCTCAGCGTCACCCTTCCCACTTCATCCCAGAAGTCAGCAGGGTCACGGGAAACTTTTGAGAAACACAAACATATAAAATGAGTGACTGTAAAAATGACGGAAAATCCTGAATCATCCCCCTGAGAGATGACAAACGGCCGCAAGAGTGAGCTAATCTGAGGGAGACAAGAAACGTCCAAAAGGCCCGAATGTGTCAGCGAAGGTGGACAGGCGCCCTAATGGAGTTTACTTCCCCTCTCGTGTGACTGCACTCCGACTCTTTCGATCTGTCGTTCTTCCTCCGCATCTTTCTTCTTTTCTGCAACGTTTCCACACATAGAGAAGGCAGACTGCTGAGGGCCTTGCAGAGCAGCGTGCTGAAAGTTTTCCCCGTTTCTCGCGGCTTGCTCCTGATCTCCAGCATGTTTCGAAAAGGGAAGGGTGGATTTCAGGAGCCGTGTGCGGCATTTGCAGAGCAGCGTAGGGTTGTTGATGCAAGCCATGTTGGGGATGATGGAGCTGAAAGGCTTAACTAATTTTGGAAAGAGAGCAGGAGGAGGAGAGTGGAGGGGGGATTTTGAGGCCTTTGTTGCAGCCTGTTTGATCTAGGAATTCAGAAAAAAAAAGAATTACTGCTTCCTCACTCTACTTTTTTTTTTTCTTTGTTACCAAACTTGAGGAAATGCTGCAGTCCCGTGTCAAACACCTCTCCTTGCTCAAACCTTTGGTTAATAACTGGATCCAGTTAAACCCTGCTTGTTAATTGCTAATTACTCCTCATACACCAGACGCCAGGAGAGCGTAGCTAAGCTGATCAGATGAGTTTTCGCCCAGGAGCTTTTAGGTTTTCCCGTTTTGTCTCGTTTTACTGGAAGGAGCTTGTTTTCGATGGCCCCTGACAAGATAAAGAGAGATTTTCTTCAAACTGGGGAGGGGACTCTCTTTATTCCACCCCCTGTGGGTGCGATCATTGACACTTGGTTTAAACCTTAACTAAAGCACTTCCCGCAGGTGGTTGATTTTCTCTGGAATACAGCTCCTCAAGCGAGCTGTTTGGCTTCGCTTAAGTGTGCACGATCGTCACAGAAGATGACAATTTTAGTGAAAAATACTGAAACTGGCACAGTGTGTTTCCTCTGCAGACTCTTAGCCAAAACAGACTTCTTTACTAGAAGATTTGGATCGGATATGCACATCTAAGCAGATGATTTTGTGAAATTAGCTTTAAGATCTTTGATGAGCTTGAAGCATTTGTACGCTCTAATTTACAGGAACAGAAACAATCTACGTGTTCCACATTTTGAGTGATAGTGAATCAAAATTTGAGCACTATTTTGTTTAAGAAGGTCTAAACAAAATGGAGCACAATGGCAAGTGAAACAATAGATAAAAATTCACATCCTTTATTATCACACAAATGTTTCTCAGGTGCATCTGGTTTCCATGTGACTTTATCTGAACAAACCTAAAAAATCCTGGCTCTGCTTGTTGCTGAGCTTGATCTAAGGATCTATTAAAGAAGAAAATACTCCAAAACAAATATCCCAAGCATGTAGAAATGTGAGCAAGAAGACTTGACACTGACAGCAACAAATGGGGATTTAAGATAATTCAGCCATAGGTGTGAAAACATTTAGTTCTAACAAATGTGCACCTTTTTCTAGGAACCAGTTTTTGCCTTGTCATTTACAAATAATGTTTCCAAAGTCTGTTTCCAAACAGGTCTTTAACGTTACAAATAGTGGAACAAGTAGAGGCGTCTATAAATGCACTCTAGTGGTACTGTACAGCATGTGAATGTGGGTATGGATGGGTGAATCACTTTCCGTGGCATCACATGCTTTGGAGTCCTCTGACTTGATAAAGCGCCATACAAATACAGGCCATTTACTATTTTACTCCCCCTACTCTGTGGCCTCCTTCTCCCATCTCTCCCTTCCTCACCCCCCCGCCTACCTGGGGAGCTGTCAGTCTGGATCTCGGCGCTGTCGGTTCAGCCTGTCAGGCTGAGGGACGCGTTCCGATCAGCCGTGGACACTGATAGACCTGTCAGGTGGGATGACAGCTGCAAGTGAAGACGCGCGCAGACAGGTACATGTAATGTGACAAGACTCCCCGCTTCCCTTCCTCCTCCCCAACCACCTCCTCCCTTGGAAAAATAAATACCCATAAGTTGGGAGAGTGCAGAAAGAATGAGGATGTTCCCTGACGAGTTAAGGGAAAGTTTTTAGTTTGAGACTGATAAAATGTGATGCCGCCACGTGACGAATCACTGATTTGCACAAAGTGAGTATCCAAAAATGAGTCGTTAGCAATTTCAGTTATTGGAGGGCTATTGCTCTTTACTCAGTGGATAGATTGTGTCACCAAGAAGAAATATTTCATCATCAGACTTTACATTTAGTTTTTTTATTTTTAATTTTCCAGCACTGCTATCTGCTTTGCTCCTTTACCTGTGCAAGTTAAAGTGGAAATATTCTTGTTTACTTCTGAGGGTGATCTTTATATGTTTCGTTGGGGTGACTCCAAGCAAAGCTCCCAGCATTATCTTCTGAGTTAGTGCAGATAGGATTCAGGCAATCATGCAAAAACCCTGTTTTCATCTAATCCAAGAATGGTGTTGCATGTTCTCAAGCTTCAGGAAATTCCTAGAATGAAGATTTTCTTCAGTAGATAAAGATGACCTTCATGATGTTTGGCGGTTGGTGGACAGTTTGTTAAGAAAGAGGGTGACTGGAAGGCAGCCATGTTAGTCAAAAAAAGAAAAAAGATGCATGAAATGCAGAGTCCCTGAAGGTGGAGGCTGGGCAGCTGAGCCGTTAGCAGAGCACAGCTTTGAGCTGACCTGCAGGAAACAACCACCGCTTCGTCCCTCTAATGTTTATCCCTTGTATAACAGGATGGATTATTTACAGTTGCAACTATGCAGCATTTAAAGCCGCAAGTGAGAGACTGCTGTCTCGTCGACTATCTCCATAGCAACACCTCCGATTCCAGCTGGACGTACTAGAGTGCTGCCTTCTGACCATCCTTCCATCTAAATGACAAAGGAAAGGATCTATCTGTCACCACTTCCAGTTTTAAACCTTATGTAGTGTTGTGGGGAGACTATCTGTGAGTAGAACCTCTGGTTACCTCGGAGACGAAACATATACTGGTGGGCAAGAGGTTGCACTGACCTCTTGGGCAGCTAATAATGGTTGTGGTTTGGCTTTTTTCTTTCAAACATTCTGTTTTTGTTTGCCCACAAATTACTCCATTTGTCATATCCTTTCTCGAGCGATTTCTGCCCAAGAACAGAAGCAGACGACTTCTGTTCTGTCGTTCTGTTCTGAAGAGTGTCGTTATCCACAGTGAAATGAGTCTACAGATATGAGCTGCAAGGCCAGTGAGAGAGGAAGACAGTGTTACACCTATTGCAAAATAAAATGCTACAGATTACAAATACACTTAGAGGTGTGTTGTGATGAAACTACAGTAAAGATGAACAATTTGGCCACATGGACCATTGGTACATTTGAAGAATAAAAGAAGCTTGCAAGTTTGAGACCACTCTCCCAACAGTGAGTGTTTTACTGGTTGACATGCTAAAGAAATATTTTGTCAATCATTATGCGAACCTAGTGGAAGGATACCAAAATGTATAAATTAAGTTTTAGTTTTAAAAAGAATTCCACCAAAGCAAAATAAATAACTTCAAGATTTTAGTCCAATTTTAATGTCAGACTGTAAAAACGATTGTGTGCCTTGGTATGTAGCACAACTGTCTGGTTTTAACTGCATGTAATAAAGAAACATTATTTAACTGGGAACATTCTGTTTGAATCCAATTTTTTTTTGACATGGTTACTTTTAATTAAAACTTTTAATCAGAATTTATTTCTATCAAATTGTTACAGGTGCAGCCTGTGCTCATCTATAACTAAAAACAGCAGAATAAGACGTCATCCCCTCCATTTTGGCATCCATGTATATCCATGTGTTTATGCAACAGATGGATTGAAATATTCTATTATAATGAAGCACAGGTACTCTTTGATAAATGGCAGCATAATCATCAGACAACTAGAGTCTCTGAAGGAAGCAGGTTTGAGAATCTTGAAGGATTTAACACAATGTTCAGAACAGAAAAGTGTGTAGTAGTGTGGACAAAAGTTGGCGGGGGTGTGTGTGTGTGTGTGTGTGATGGGTGGGGACAAAAACAGGCCTGAGAGCAGGTATTTGTTCCTGGGACACTGATCCAGCCACACCTGATGTAAACATAGACACAAAAAAGGTATTTAAGTCAAAAATGCTTCTTTATAATCCAAAACGATGGGAGTACCTATGAAACTTCTCCACAGTCTGCTGCAACCACGTAATAGCGTCATGAATAACGTTGTCACATTTTAGTTTCGCTTAAAGGTTCAACGCCAGATATAAGGACCAATCTAAGCCTAAGTGGTGACAGTTTGGCAGTAATTATGTCACGAGAAGCAACCTTGCTGCTTCAGTGTATCCACACATCAGTTCACACCCGCTCTGTTCTGCACTAAACTGTTGACCTCCATCTGCCTCTTTGGCCTGGTGGGTCATGTCCCGGAGGATCGGCTAAAAGTACAAGAAGAAGTGCAAACAAGAAGGTTGCTGCAGCTGACGAAGAAGAAGAGCAAAGGGCGAGAGCAGAGGAGGGGGAGTGATAACGGGGGGCAGGGAGGGAGCGGACGATGGAGACAGCTCGTGCCAAGTGACATAAACCCCCTTTGGCAGCCTAATTAAATTTTCCACTTTTCAACACTCACATTAAGCCTCCATTGAGCTGGAAGGAATGGACGCACCGGAGGAGGAAGAACCCCCGAAAGAAGATCAGCCACTGCTCCTTTTCTAGGTTTGGTTTGATCATTGAGCTTCACCTTAAACAGTAAGAAAACATTAATGCTTTAAAGATTCACGTTATATGGTTTAGTTCACTGTTGGTGATGATGATGAGACACTCATGAATTTTTTTCATGTCATACTGTCAAAACAATCATGCATTAGGGTTGCACCACATTTTCAAACACATTCAGAAAACCATGGAAAATTTAAGAAGCGCAATAAACCCCCCAAAACACTGAGACTTCAGTTAAGCAGTTCCTGAACACAGACAAGAGGTTAAACATGAGCAAAGTTCACTTACACAAGTTCGCATTCACCATGTTTTATGGTGCTATTAAAAATAATTAAATAACAACTAAACATTTCCAGGTCCTGACATGTTACAGCCTCAAACTTCACTGCATTTCATTGTTCATTCTCTTTACACTTTTATTCAAGTCCAATTTTTTAAAGTAAAAATAGTGTTTATGGGCAGACTTTTAAAGGTGTGTTATGGAGGAGCACAACAACAGTGAAATCCTAAGTAACTACTGTGTGTTTCTGGTTTTTGAAGTGCACATTTCCAAGAATGAGCAGTGAGAGGATTTAAGAGCACATTAAAGAAACTTTCAGTCTTCCAGAACAACTACTCAACTCAACAGTTAAAACAATGAAGACTATTCTGCAGTGAAGAGAAGTGTCAGGAAGTGACACAAATGCACTTTGAGCTCACACACAATATCTTTTTATGTTTCCGTAGATGCACAATTACATGTAAAAACGTGCCACAAGTAATCTTCCTGTAGGCAGCACCAGATCAGGGAAGGCTTCTAAACACTGCTACCACTTCCTGGGACAATTTTCAGAGGCAGGGACAAGTGGTTTGTAAGTATTTCCTGGCTTTAGGAAGAAATGTGCAGACAGTTAGCAGAACGGATCAAAAGCTCTGAAACTAAGTCATCCTCAGGTGAAAATCCAAAGCAAACACAGTCTCTTTACCACCCTCAGTTTTAGTTCAGCAGGAGACTTCTGGGAAGTATTTTCACAGACAACAAAATAGCATCATAAACAAAGACCGAGCAGCTGAACAGTTGAACCATTTCAGATGTAAAGCTTCAGACCGAAACATAGATTGTTGTGTTCACCATAATGCGTCCTGTATGAAGGACTCAGATGGAGATGGGGGCAGCAAGCTGGTCTTGCATTTTAATCACGACTTGAGAACAACAGTACTTCATAATTGTGCTGAGTGCTCTGAGTTATGTGTTGTATAAATAAACACCAGCAGGATACACAAGGAGCTGCACCGAAATCTGAGATTGAGGTTGTTTTAGCTGAAAAGTGGCTGGAATAGCACTATCATCATTGCAACCAGTTTAGATTGCATGACAATTATGATTTAAGTGGCTGTATTTTATTGTAGTGACTTACAAAAATGGACTGCAGCTGTATCACAAACAGCTTTTTTTTTTAGAGAAGCAAAAAGAACAGTAACCGGCAAAAGTGTTCATGTTTGGCGTGCTGGGCGGCTTGGTCGGTATAGTGCATGCACCATGCGCAGAGGCTGTTGTCATCGACGATTTTGTCCTGGGTTCAGTTCCCGAGGTATTTGCTGCATGACTTCCCCTTCTCTCTTCCTTCTTATTTTCCATCCTGTTCAATGGAGCTAAACAAGTATTCACATTCCTTAAATAGTTTTTCTCCTTTTGTAATTTTGTTTTTAATTTTAATGGCCGATGGTGGTAGGAGTTTGCACTGCAATCGGCAGGTTGCTGGTTCAATCCCCACTTCATTCTCTTCTGTAATTGTGCCCTTGGGTAAGACACTTCAGCCACTTTGCCTGCTGTGGCTACTATGCAGTAGCTCGCCACCATCAGCGTGTGTGTGTGTGTGTGTGGGTGTGTGCGGGTGTGTGTGGGCGTGGGTGTGCGTGTGTTGGGGTGTGTGTGTGTGTGTGTGTAAAAAACTGCAGTGCGAAGCGCTTTGGGGTCCTCTGCACTTCATAAGGTGCTATACCAGTACAAAACCATTAATCAGAAAAATCAGGAAATCAGAAGAAGTCCTCGCCTGTTTGGTGCCCTGGGTAAACACTCCCTCAATAGTCCTCCAACAGGTCAAGTTTCCAAACATAAAGTCTCTGTGGAGGGTTGATTCATACAGTTCACACCTGTATAACTGTATAATGTATGGACATATACAGTAGGCTACAAAGTGTTGAAGTCCACAATCCTCTTCCTGATATCTTGAAGGATTTATTTTGAGTTTTCCATGATGTCATACAAGGACGGATTGCATTTGAGGCGTTTCCTTAAGATGTGTCCACAGGTGTGCCTTCATTTCACTCAGATGTTGTAAATAAACCTATCGGGAGTTTAGGAAGTCATGACATTGTTCATTATCTTGGCTTTCCAAAAATTTTGGCTTGTTGCAAATGCAGGTAATTTTGATTATCTAAACCTGAGCTGAAATAGGTACAGTTCGGTCAGATTTAATGTCAGACAGTGAGAAAAAAGGTAACCAGGCATTATTTACATACAATACATACATGTATTGGCTTTCAGCTGTATATGTTTGTTGGCTAAGGTCAACAACAGCAGGACTTCTCAACAAAAAATCCATTAACATTCCAGACTGCACAACCCAGAGTCTGCTCTCAGACCCGTGTGCTCATAAATTACTGACAACCTTGTTGACAGACGAAGATAAACTGGCCCATTGTGAGAGAACTGTTGCTGCTCTCACCGAGCGCCACTCCAGTGTTATTTGATTTGACTGTTTTGGGCCAGCAACGAGGAAAACAACTCGCAGGAGGACCAAAACATAATAATAAGCCCACTTTTGTCAGGCAGCCAACACTTTCCTCTCTTCTGTTTCTTGCATCGAGGTGGAACCGGAAAGGGAAAATTTGTTTTCCTTCGTCAAAAACAAGCCGTCCAGTAAAAGTGGAAGAAACGTCAGGATCCTGCTTGTTTGCGAGCTGCAGGTGGCTGAAGTCCCCCGACCACTCGTGTGCTTTCTTCTCTCAGACCCTGCCACTTGTTCACTTCTTCCACTGCATGCTCCAACAACACTTCCCCTTCTTACTCTGAGCTGTTTGTGCCCCGAGTTGTGTTCCGTTCTTCTTTGTCTCGAGCTTCAGCGTTCCTGTGACGCACTTCCTTCCATTGTATCAGGAACTGATACCTTAAAGCTGCTGAAGTTACTGTCAAGAGTCCCTCAAGTGTGCTGATTGGAAGCTTTTGGGCATCAGGGCAGGTGGTTCACCTGATTAAACAGGGCTGTAGGTTAAAATAACAGACTAAATCTTTGAAGACAAAGCTGAAGTCAGACAGCGGAGAGGCAAAACCGAAAATTCTCCTTCTAGTTGCGGATCTGCTCTTAGGTAAAGGGGACAATGACTTGTTTCATGAAAAGAAGGTTAACCATTTGTTTACAGTAAAGGGAGCATCGTCTCTGCATCCAGATGGAGCGATGCGTAGGCAGGTTTCAGGTTGCAACACATCTCAGCCCTACAGGAAAAACTTTCTCCTTCTTTTAACCCTGACTAATATTAATGGAAATGGAACCTCTTACATAATCTGTTACTCTGAATATATGCACACCACAAATAGCAGATTGTTCCATTTTACTGGGTACATACATATCTAATGTAAATATCCAATCAAAGCTGGAAGTTCTCAAACAACATCGTAGGTGAAGTATGCAACAGATGCGTTATTTAGTCATTTAGAAAAACTTGATTAGTCTTAAAGGACACAAAGATAAAAAAATTTTCCTGCCACTGACCAAACTGCAGGGCAATAGATTCGACAAATCCATATTCCTCTTTCTACAGTCGAGCTCTCTGGAGGTGTTGGACATTCACATTATCCCTTTTGATTTGCTAAAGTTGACTGAACTGCATCTGTCACCAAGGCAACGGGTAAATGAAACCACTGATGGAGGGTTGCTTTAATTCACAGCAGCCACTTCTTAAAGCCACGCTCCTGCACAGCTGGTGGTCTGTGATTGGATTTCTGTTTTAAAGTGAAAACTGTACAAAATACTGAGATGAGATGTAATATGTGAGTTTAATGCAAACAACAACAACAACAAAAAATCTGTTGTTCGATTCCAGATTCACCCCTCTTTTTGGTGCAGGCACGTTTCACCGTTTCTTTGTAGCATTGCATAATAAAACGGCGCATTAATTGTGTAAACAGGCCACTCACATGATAATAAACCCAGCTGTCAGTCATGAAGATTGCTCTTTAACCCAGTCTCCTCAGTCTGAGTCAGCACTTTGGTGCCTACGTATGTCCCACTGACAGCACCTGAGCTGAGAGATAAGCCATGCTGATCGCGCTGAGTATTATCCAGGCTAAGGTTTTACTGCATGACAGGTGAATGACGCCACAGGCGAAAGAGACCAAAAGAATGCAAGGGCAAAAAAAAAAAAACTGAACTCAAACATTAATCTCAGGTAAACACCTGTTTCGATAATGTTTAGCAATAAAGTGAATCAGGGATCGGAGATCCGTCCGGGATGCATCTAATTTTGCAGAAGCAGCTTGGATTCTTGCTCAAACACAGAAAACTCATCTCAATTGCATCTGCTTTCAAATCAATGCATTGTCAAAATCTGCATAGTCGTTATTTCAGTGTGACATTAGTGTTTGTAATGTAAAGAAAATGGGACTAAATATTCAGCAGCAACTCTTGTTTTCTAGGGACCTGCTGCTGTCACTTCCTGTGAGGCATTCTCCAGTTAAAGGCTTCTACTAGAAAAGAATGTGGAAGAAAACTGATTTTTATCTATTTAAATGTCATATGAGACAAAAACATGAGCTGCTGCGACAAATGAAAGACATTTTTCTTTAAAAAAAAAAAAAAAGAAAAGACTTGGATCTTTGGTTTGCTGACATAAGGCCTTGAAATGTATTGACCTTGACCTGTTTTACTTTTTTGTTACATTGCAATCACAAAATTGTATGCATTTCATTGGGGTTTGATGTGACAGATCAATATAATATAAACCAAAACTAACTATTTGCTCTTTTCAAATGCATAATCATACAGTAACTTTTAACTGACCTTCTTTGAATGGCTTTAATCGTCTGGAGAGAATAATTCTAGATATTTCTTTATATCCAGATAAACTGTAAGGAACTGGCTCCATCTTGTTAATCCAGACCAAAACTTCTTAAAACTTTATTTTTTGTTACTTATAGTCCGATTTTACTGGCTTTTAACTTCTAAGACAAAGACTAGCCTTTACTTTTCAGGTTCAGATTTATCACGTGATGCCCTGAAGGGAACATTAGGAACGAGCCATCTTGCGTCACGAGCCTCCGTCGCGCGGCCAGGTAAGCCTCTTGTGTTGCAGTCTGACAGCTGTTTATAATTCCTAGAGGAGATGTTCTATGCACCTGATTCCTTCTGGTGTGTGATGGCTGGACGTCGACGCGTCAGTGGCGCGCAAACTGCGCATCGGCTGACCTCAATGCGCTCGCGCTGACCCACGGTCTTCCCTCTCACCTGACCGTGACCCCATAGAGAGGACCTTTACAGTCTGATGTATTTTCGCCTCTTTTTTATATTCACTTAAACCAAAGATTTGGACTCTTATCGGGACCTGTCAACACATCAGACCGTGTTTTGCCGCCAGCAGCAGCTCAGATGATATTTAAGGCATTAATTATTATAGCACTATGGCTGATTAGATTCCCCTCGAGCAATGTAGCAGAAACTGTGTCGCTTAGCAACACTGCTCCCGTTCAAAAAGCTGCGCCGCTGGCATATTACAGGCTAAGCATTCATCATAAATTAATATCACTCAAATAGAGATGTATGAAACATCTGCACGCTTTCTGCTCCTGGGAACAGCAGCACATCCAGGCAGCGCAACTCAAAAGCTAATGCAGCGAAGAAGGACTTCCAGTGAGTCTGCCAAGGGTTCACATGTTGCAGGACTGCAGTTACAGCTGAAATGTTCGTGTTCTGAACTGCAAGTGGTCAAGAAATCTTTTCTATTAATCATCTGACCCTGAGCAGAGGTGTAGAGGCAACTCGGTAAATTGCAGTCTGATGAAAAAGTACGTTTATTTAAGTGATCCTGAACACAAATGTGTAACTAAAATGGATCCAACAGGTTACACATTGTGTTGCATTTCTGTGTTGCAGCTTATGAAATCCCAAGATTCAGTGTCCGAGAAAATGACGTTACATGAGACTATCTCCTGGACAATAACTGATATTTTCAGTCTTTTTCTCGTGATTCTTTTGGTCATAAGATAATACTTTGGTATCAAATCATTTATCAGACTTATTCAATACACCAACTTTCTGAGATACTGAATGTTGACTTACTTTTCTTCAATTGCAAATTATAATTACCAAAGCTAAATGTACATATGTACAAAATAAATTACATTTATCAAATTGTATGTAATTAGCTTTATGAGTTGAATTACTGATATAAATCAACTTTTCAATGTTCTAATGCACTATTTCAGTCAATTCAGTTCATTTTGTGTTACCAGATGTGTTGAATTCAACAATGACCAAGCAGTACATGTAAGAAAGGGGCCAAATAAAAAACAAAAATCTGGACCTTATTTAAGTATTGGTCAGTTTTGCCACAACCATCACTCCCTCCTCCCCCTCTTCACTAGTTTGAAAATAAATTAGTAAGTAAATAAACTTATTCACCAGGACGAGTGTTTCTGGCAAACATTCATGCTGGAAGGAGCTTTAGGAGCTCAGAACACCCAGCTGTGGTGATGCAGATTAAAATAGGAACCGTAGCAGATTGGATTACACTTAATAGGACATTTTATATTGCGGAACGTGTCACATTCTGGGCGCCGTGCCCTTGTTCATGAGGTGCGTCCGAATTACAATTAGCCCACATTTCACAGAAATTCAGTTCCAGCGTTTGTTGTGTTGACCTAATCAGTGCCGCCGTGTTGAATCTGACCGCTCTCTCCTAATTACACATAATGGGACTTAAGAGACATTGGACAAAAAACACAACTGTGACTCTAAAATTGTATGTTCAATCGGAGCCAGCCTAAAGTATAAGCAAGAAAGCTCTCCGCCCCCCAACAGCAACAGCCAATTAAACCTGCTTCTTCCTTCTCAATTGTTCTGAGAAGCTTTACCAATGGTTTTCCTGTGGCAGTGGTCACAGCTCCCTTCATATCATTAACAATCTTCTTCCATTTAATTCTAGTTTGATTTTCTCAGAATCACCCTTATTGCATGAGGTAAGATTCTGCATGCACTCCACAGTAAGAGTGACCATTATCTTTTACTTCTACTTCAAAAATATCACCTCAGAAGTGTTTTCTTCTCTCACCAAGATTCTTGCTGACGGTCTAGTCTTACAAGGATCCCTGGCAACCTCTGACAGGTCTTCGGACTTGCCCGAGGTGACGAAGTGGAGCTGTTGGAATGAAACAGGCTGATTCTGTAACAGGTACCTTTCTCACACATAATGAGCTGAGTACTCTCTTAAAGGGATACAACTTATTTCTGTTCCTCGTGGGTACACCACCACTTTGTGCAGGTCATAGCGCTTGGATGGTTTGGATGGGGGATCAGCTAGTTAGAAATCTTAGTTAAAGTATTAAAGTATTTATTTGGAGGGGATTTTGTGCAGATCTTCTGTCTCTGGTAAAAAAAATAAACCTACAATACTTAATGTAAATGTTTAATTTCTTTGGAAAGGTTCAAACTCAGTCTTTCTATTGATTTATCTTTCTGTGTTTAATAACATTTATTTTTCCAACTGAACTTAGTATTGTCTTCACACATACACGCACACCCGTACGCGTGTCCTCCTAATGCAAGTACAAGAACTTGAATGCAAACTGAGGACTTTGTATTGACATCCATTCATTTTTAGTGAGTGTATTTATGTTTAACCCAGACGTTTTATTTAAACCTAACCATTACTAGTCTATTCCTAACCGTAACCTTAAATAAAAACTTAATTCACACCATACTTCTAAACCTAACTAGTAGAACTAGTAGAACTGCAAAAAAAGGGGTGAGAACCAGGAAAATATCCTCATTTCCACGAATGACCTCCCTTTGTTGGTAAATAATGTGAAAGTGGTTCTCTATATGTGGTATATACCAGTACACGCCCACACACGCACACAAAACAGTCTTCAGAAGATTAACAAATACAACGAAACAAGCAGTGACTTTAGAAGTTGGAGTGGAGTAAAACAACATACATTCAAACTAACATATTTCAGTTTTTAAAATCTTTATAAAGCACATATTTGGTGTATTTACATTGTAACATAGATATCTCGACACCAATCCAAGACGATCGCATTTAATGTTTATGGACTCCAAGATTCGCCTCTCTCAAATCGTTCTAGAGACGCCCCTGTGGCCCCTGTCAGTGTCGGATCATCCAGACTGCTGGGACCTCAAAGTGCCTCTAAACTTCCCACAGTTTGAATGTTTTCCCTGATTAGTAACCGAAACCGGACCCCGGGCGGCCGGAGCGCTTTCTGAGAGCTCTGGGTCCGGCGGGCTGCAGATGAAGGGGAGGGAATCCCTCCAGTGTCTGACGCTTTCTTTTTTACCAAGGAAACCCACACGCGCTCGCTGACGCAACTGCCCATTTTAGGAAACATGCGTCAATGGGCCGAAGAAAGTGAGACAAAACCGGTGAAGTCCACAGCGGGATGGCTGACGTCCACCGATACCAAAAAAAAGAAAAAAAAGAAAAAAAACAGAAAGCCCGCTTTAACTGTAAACCGCGTTTCGGATCTTTAGTCTCTGGTGTCCACCGGGGGAGAAACGAGCTCTGCTCTCTCTTTGCTGTGATCCACAACACAAGAGGAGCGGACCCCTCCCCCTGCTGGATGTTTGCAACGCCCCGCCGTGACGTCGGACGTTTCGTTGGTGTTGAAAAGCCGTCGCGCTTCTTCTTAGTGCCATTGAAGTGACTCATCTCTAGGAAGTGGGGTGAAAAGGGAAAGAAAAAAAAAAGTTCGAGGTGTTCCGTGAGCGACAGAGAGAGCTCAGAGCAGAGTAAGTAGGCAAGGCGGCGGAAAATATTCAGAAGATTAAAAACCTGCCTGAGTCACACTGACTGTTGACTTCAGGCTGAAGTTTGCGCACCTGAGAGGATCTCTGATAGCCTAGTCTACCTGAAAGCACAATAGAAAATACTTTCCTCACAGGGCTGCCTGACACAACCTGCAATATCTGTAAGATGTTGTAGATCAGGTGTCATAATTGCACTTTGATAACTCGTTCTTGGATACCTGAACATCTCCAATCAGAGGATTTTTTTTTTCTTGCTGGTGCCTTTTATTTTTACTGCGGGGGAATTGTGTGTGAGAGAGAAAGGAGGAGAAACAAGAAGAAAAAAAAAAGCTCCAGAGCTTTAACAGTCCCCTGAAATCTTCCTCTTTCCCGGATCATGTACCAGGATTACTCCGGGAACTACGACACCTCGTCCCGCGGCAGCAGCACCTCTCCGGCCCAGCCAGAGTCCTTCACAAGCGGCAGCAGCACGATCGGGAGTCCGATATCTACCTCAAACTACCAGGTGAGACACACGGACCAGCTGCAGGCACAGAAACCTCTAGGAATGCATTTTCTCCCATTACGAGTTTGTAGACAACAAATAGCCATATTAATGAATGAATATGTTTTTAAAATGTTGGAAAATGTGACCAACGCGCATGTTTACCGGCGAAAAATCTGGATTTTACGCACGCAGACAAAGCATTCATTATTTAGCACAGAGCGCTTCATACGATTTGGTTGCTGTTCAGTTCAAACTGCCATGGATTCAAGCCTATGATTTCCAGCTGACATGCAGTCCTGTCTGTCTGTAAATCTGTGGCCTTCTTTGTGTCGTCCAGCTGGTTTGAGATACATTTTTTTTTTTTTTTACGCATTTTAACCCCGAAGAACCGACAGACTGAGCTGATCGGAGATAAAGCGTGTTCTGGATGCAACAGGCATGTGTGGAGCCGGGTGAAATTCACGCAAACACGCTCTTCAGAAGTAGCGCCTTTTTTTTTTCTTTTCTTTTCTTTTTTTTCTCAGCTGATTGTGATTGCGGCTCATCAAATATTGGAGAAATATTCTATTATTATATTTATGTACCAGACCGTCTGATTGGATGCGACGGGCTCTCCGGCCGCACATGGCACATTTCCTCCAGCGGGAAGCAGCTCGCACGGATAGAGCGATCAAACGCCTGCATAACGCTTCCTTGCTGAGGAAATGCCATCCATTGAGGCGTTTAGAAAACAAAGACAACGGGATCTGAATATTAGCTCAAACTGCAGCGTGCTTGAATGCTTCGGAATATATGTAAAAATAAATCCAGGACCAGGCATGTTATTTCCCCACACCCCTGTCTTAACGTCTGCTGCACTTCTGTGGAAAAGTGGCGTCAGGCTCACGCAACCTTACAGTAAACGACTTTTGGCCCGCATCTATCAGCCTGTAATCACTCAGTGCCAGTTTTCCATTACATGACCTCCTGTTTCTCTGTTTATTGGAGCAATAGAATATTTTATCACGCCTCTAGCATTTCATATAACGACTCCCAAGGAATGTCTGCGCCTCTGCCTCAGCGAGTTTATCCATCCATGCTTGTTTTATTACTTAACAGGAATTCTTTTTTATTCTCCTTGCCATGTTTCTGGATAAGAATTCGCGGCTTGTTCGAGCTGGCCGCTTCCCCCTGTCTTACTGGAACTGAGCTCGGTTCACACGTGCTGGACAAATCCCATACACAGTGAGTCACTGTGATAAACAAAGTTCCAATAGACTGCCGGGATATCCGACGGAAAGTCGGGAATAAGTGGAGGGGGGAAGGCGCGGGGAGCCCGGGACGCGCGTAAATTACGCGCAGCTGACACGTCCTCCATCTGTGGAGGAGCAGCGATCTGCTCAGAAAAGTGTTTATTCAATGTAGAGACAGCCGACGAAACCCCTGCTGCTTCTTCTTCAGTTGGATTTTATTGTGAAACAGGGTCGAACTCAGAAAACTTTGTAAAGGATTAAAATTACTATCTTGGTGTAATAAACCATCACAGAAAAAAAAAGAAATGTGTGGGTTTTAGTATGCTGCTGTTACATGTTATATTGGAAGGATGCTCAAAAGTTGAATATTAAAAGGGCCATGATAAATCAAAAATAAATGAGCAAATAATAAAAACTTTTTTTAAATCTAGTTGACAACCCGTTCCTTTCTTGAATTCCTGTTCATAAAGAAAGATATTCTTTGGAGTGTTTGGTTTGGGGTGGACTTTACCCTCTCTGGATCATTACCCTCTCTGGATGCCCTTGGAGATGCAACTGTGGATATGAAAATAAAAAGAAATGAAACTGGCGCCTGTTTTAGGTTTAAAGTTTTCCACAAATTAATGTTTTCTACAGTTTCCAGATGGGTAGCAAACCGACCCGTTTCGCAGAGCAGATTATC
Source organism: Xiphophorus hellerii (assembly GCF_003331165.1). Classification (NCBI taxonomy): domain Eukaryota; kingdom Metazoa; phylum Chordata; class Actinopteri; order Cyprinodontiformes; family Poeciliidae; genus Xiphophorus; species Xiphophorus hellerii. The sequence goes on along the minus strand of NC_045690.1, from coordinate 14,843,128 downwards.
ACCGTTGGTCTCATTCTGCGTTTTGTAGAACAATGAGATGTGCCGGACACCTTTGGGCTTTCCCACATGATTCACTGCATGTGTCACCGTTCCACTCTGGGGGTTACAGTCGACATGGATTGAATCATTACTATAAGCCTTTAAACAGGGGGCGCCATGTGTGAATTTAATAATGGTGGGAGGCGTTGGACGCAACACCCATGTTGGTGCTTCCAGCAAATTTATGCACTGAGATGCTCAGAGGATTAAGAGGCGAAGACGAGTTTTGGCCAAACATGGTGACTGTTTTTCAACCCGTTCATCGCTCTTTTTTCTCTGTTCTCTTTTGTTTTTATTTTTTCCAGAAGTACAGGGTTGACATGCCTGGCTCCAACAGTGCCTTCATCCCTACAATCAATGCAATCACAACCAGCCAAGACCTGCAGTGGATGGTGCAGCCGACCGTCATCACCTCCATGTCCAACCCGTACTCCCGCTCCCACCCGTATGGACATCACCTGACCAACGGGCCGAGCCTGCTGCCGCACAACACACTGGCCCGGCCCGGGGTCATCCGCTCCACTGGCGACCTCAGACGGCGCAAGAGGGAGGAACAGGTGAGGAGTCTGAGAGTTTTATATCACAGTCACCCTGCCTATTGATCCAACAGCTCATTTAACGTGCCTTTTTCTTCTCTTCTGCACGCAGCTGACCCCGGAGGAAGAGGAGAAGCGGAGGGTGAGACGGGAGAGGAACAAGCTGGCCGCAGCCAAATGTAGAAACCGCAGGCGGGAGCTGACGGAGATGCTGCAGGGGGTGAGCATCACGTCCAACTGATCAGTGCGCAGGTTATTTGCGAAGACGTGCAATCCGGGAGTTCTGATGAAAGCCTGAACTCCACTCCTGCTTTTGCAACCTCGCCGGACTGGTTTGACTCTTTAAGTGCTGGCTCTGACTGAAGAGATGACAGGCGTTGAAAAGCTTTTTGTCTCGGGCGGCTGCAGACAGAGGTTGGGCTGTCTCGTAGGCAGACAGTAACGGCATCTAAATGGACTAATTAGTGGAATAAAAGAGAGGCTGAGTTTGTCAGACCATTAAAGAGGAAGACAACCTGGAGTAGTGGATCTGGCTGTAGGCAAAATTTTAAACGTCATACACCAAAAATCAAAAACCATCACAACAGATTATTATTTTTTTTTTTAATGATCCAAAAGTAGAAGCTTTCCAGTGACATTTAGCTGCAATGTTTACTTTAAGACTCACGTCAGACCTTACGAATGACTTCCTGATACCTTTGCCCATGAGTCAAAGTTCTCAGACAGCATGTCGGCTTTATCGCTGTCGGTTTGACGTCCCACAGTAATTTCCTCCTTTCTTTTTCTTTTGATTTGACACGTCTGTGTAAAATGGCCAAACGAAATGGCATCCTCTAGAGACACGAGCAACACACAGTCATTAGGCGACGCTTAAATTCAGACAGCCGGGTTACAGGTTGCATGGTGTTGGTCCCGAGGTCTCCTGACAAAAATCAACAAAAACAGAAGCGGATGAACACTGCCCTCTTTTGGTGTTTTAGGAAGTGACAGAAACGTTCTGGAGGCTCTGCTGAACGAATTAATGGACTTGGTACAGATTAATGGTCGTTTTGTTTCCAAATCTCTGAACAGAAGACGGTCTGCTGTGTGCGGCGTATTACGCCCTTCACTCTCAGGCATTTCTGTATGATTACTGTCAGATTCAGACAGAAATAACTGCAGAAATTCTGCTTAGAAATCGACTGTGGCTCATTGCCGAAGCGAGTGAAACAAATCAAAAGAAGATGCAAAAAAAGAAGAAAAAAAAGGAGAACAAATATGGCAGGTCTATAAATTTCCCAAAAGAAATACAACACTAAAAAAATATAAGGAAATAGATAAGTTAAACAACTTAATACCACCAAAATAAAAATGGTCTTGTGAAAAAAATTTAAATTAAAAGAATGAAACCTAATTGTTTTTAGTATCTTAATAAATAAATGTCTGAATGAAAGAACATTAAATGTAAGAAAAAAAACCATACAACTAAAGAAAAAATATTTTTAAAAATAAAAACAGAAATATATACATGAGTAATAGAATAAATAATATGGAAAGGGAAAAATTAAAAATATAAACCAAAGAAAAAATCAGAAGTAAATGTACTGATTAACAATAAATAATTATGTTTTCATAAAATATGTGTAAAAATAAATAAATATCAGTGTAGCAATAAGACAGACAAAATAAATAGAATGGAATCTGGAAAATGACAAGAAATCATGCGGCTGGAATATTTTGAAAATGTAAACCGATAAAATATACATATAGAAATATGAAGAACAATATTAAAAAATATGTACATCGATAAATAAAAGGACATTACAGCAACAACAAAAAAAGGAAAAAACCATATACGTAGATCAGAAGAGGAACAAAATATATTACAATGGAAAATATTGCAAAGGAATCTTTAATGAAAAATAAAACTATTAATTTCACAATTAAAAGCCCCAACATAATTATATTATTTGAATATATTATCATATATTTATACATATTAACTATATTAAAATCATTATAATGTAATATTCTTATATCATAATATAATAGTAATGTTATATATTAGCAATAATGATAAAGATGTAAAGAGATATTACTTGATTATCAACACATAAGGATTTAAAAGTTTAACAGTATGTCTAAAAATATATATTATTTACTTCAACGTCTGTCCATCATTTCTCAGACCCGTCGTGCTCTAACATTCCAACTGACGTTGTCTTTCCTCTGAACAGGAGACTGAGAAGCTGGAGGAGGAGAAGGCAGACCTGCAGAAGGAGATCGAGAGCCTGCAGAAGGAGAAAGACAAGCTAGAGTTCATGCTGGTCGCCCACAACCCCGTGTGCAAGCTGCCCGTCGACGAGCGCCATCAGCAGTCCAGCCACCACCAGCAGCAGCAGCAGCAGCAGTGCAACCCGCTGCAGCTCACCATGCGCCCCAGCCTGAACCCGCGTGCACAGATGAACCAGGTGGTGGTGAAGCAGGAGCCCGAGGACATAGAGGAGAATGTGGGCAAGCCTCAGCGCTCTGTCATTAAGCCCATCTGCCTGGGAGGCGGCGGCATCAGCGGTGGGATGTACTGCCCGGACGGAGACAGCCTCAATACGCCGGTGGTGGTGGCGTCCACCCCGGCAGCCACGCCAAACGCCCAAAACCTCATATTCACCTATCCCAACATGATGGAGCCCGAGAGCCCCTCGCCCTCTTCTGAGTCCTGCTCCAAAGCCCACCGGCGCAGCAGCAGCAGCGGCGACCAATCCTCCGACTCCCTCAACTCACCCACGCTCCTGGCGCTCTGAGTCAGCCGGGGCGGGGCGCCGAGGCCCAGCTGGGAAACAAACACTGTGGTTGAAAACAACGAGGACAGACTGCCCCTCCATCCCGAGGCCCTCTGGTCTCGCTAAAGCACATTGAAAAAGTCCAGACCAAGCTGACCGTGTGAGCCGGTTCCCCCTCCTGATGAGAGGCAAGGGAGGTCAAGGAGGGGGAGACCCGTAAGGGCTACGCCGCGTTTCTTCTTCTTCTACTTCTTCAGCGTGAACGTTTTTGTATCCATCAACGTGTGTGCAATCATCCGCCATCCCTTCAGCATTTCAACTGCAGAGTGTTGATTTGTTTACTGACATTTCCGACAAAAAAAGGAAAACACAACCATCCAGAGAGCGACTTGTTAATATATTTTTCTGAAAACACCTAAAAAGCCATGCGGTCAACGCTTGCACTCTGCTGATCAATCTATAACAAATCACCAAGCGAGGTCAGCATTCTGCTGGGATTTCTGCAGAGAGGCCAAGACTCTCATTTTATTTTATTTTTTTCCTCTCAGACTCTTATGACTCAATTCAGGACAGAGTGCACACTTTCTCATGTTATTTCCATCTCTCTCTGTGTATTTATGACCTGTGCTGGTGGAATTTTCTTGTCCTCTCCTTTAAATCTGCAAGGTGACCCGAGGGTGACCTCAGCATTACAGAGAATTTGAGCCATCCAGCTCCTCAATACTTTCTCTTCTTTGCCATAGTGGCTTGAATTTGCAGTAGTAGTGTGTGCTTTTTTTTTTTCTTCCTTGGTGATTCTGTACCTGAACCCTGTTTTTTTTTTTGTTTTTTTGGACAAAGTGTATGTGATTTACATTGATGTCAGGGATTATCTCTCATGTGTTTTAGTAGAACCCCCGTCGTTCGTGACGAGTGACTGTGGCAGAGGTGGTACTTTAAAAAAAAAGAAGAAAAAAAAGATTTAATTTAATTGTTGTGAGTCGTTTTCTGCTCCGACATTTGACAAAAACCCAGAAAAAACAAAAAAACAAAGTTTGAACCTCCTCCGCTTCATTCTCTAAATAAACATCCTTTTGTTCCGCCGCTGCCTTCTCAGGGGCCGCTCGGGTTTCAAAAAGCCAAATCCGTTTTTTCTCGGCACGTGTAAATCCTGTGTTTCATCAGTCCTTGTCTAAAATAGAAGGAGGGATTTTTGGTCAAACTTGAACAAAAGCCACGGTGGTCCAGATTGTCGCCAGCTGCCAAATGATGTCAACCCTGTTTATAGATTTAAATATGTATAGGCTATATGGTGTTTGTAAAGCAGTCACTTTTAGTACAACAAAGATGTTTAAACCCAACTCAGACGGGCTGGTTTCTGGGTGCAGGAGGTACTTTAGACGACGAAGAATAGGATGAAGAAGACTCTCTCTACAGCTGGTCTGACGTGAAAGAGCAAACACTTTGAAGAACTTCTTGTTCATCATTTGTATATGTTAAAGGGAAGTGGGCTTGGGCTATCATGCACTGACAGAACAGCGATATTTTCCATATATTTAGTTTACTCAAAACATTCCATATGAATTTAACGTGACGGGGTTTGAACCCAAACATCCCTTTTCTTTTTCTAATGACAAGAACTTGAGATGATTCTGGATGCAGAGGACTACATTTTAAAGCCAATCCAAGCTGCTGCTATTCGTTTAGAAAGAACTTGTCAGCTGTTTTTGATGTAATTTTAATTTGACTGGCTGTTTTAAATCAACGGGGGTCTTTAATTTGGCTGGACAGCACAAAGGGAGAGATCTGAGAACCAAAACCGCCTAAATGTCTGTATGTCGGAGTGTTCTGGAGCCCCCTCTCCACACACATAGGAAAGCCATTGACTGTAGATGTTCTACTGTATATGTCATCTGCTGTCTGTCGCCTGTTGAACTACAATTTCTTCTTCTTTTTGTTTTCCCAAATGCTTTAACTGTTCAAAATGATTCAAAATGAATAAAAACAGCAATATGTATAGCAGTGTTTGTTAATTTAAAAGAGTAATAATAAAATAATTTTCATCTTGGAAATGTCTGTTTTCATGCTTTCGTTCAGGTCACCGAATGTTGAGATTTAATTTAGGTCCATTACTTTTGCTAATTATGGCAATGTTATAAATACATTTCATATGAGGCACAAAATAAAATCAAAGCTTCCCTCAGCACTTCTATTTTTTACCCTTCTCTGAGGAATACAAACTATATATTTTTTTTTACTTTAATATTGAGTGAAAAATAAAATGCATGCAATTGAAAATATAAAATGCAATAAAAGAAATTTGCAATTAGACAGAAATTAACTTGTTTTCTACATGTAGTAGAAAAAAGTGTATTTCAGCTTGGATTTATTTTGAGTGTGCAAAACAACAGTGTAGATGCTTTCCGTGGTAAAAGACTCAAAATAATCCTGGAGTGTTACAATAGCTGTCCTTGTATCCTGAATAAACATTAGCAATTATACAACATCTTTTAAATTACAGAAACCTTCAGGTAATAAAATTGTCCATAGTAATAAAAGGGGACAGAGAAAACTTTTTTCATGAATAACTACTTAACAGAAAATATGAGAATGTCATCAGCATATACCATGATACAGCAGGTGTCGCAAATGTGCATAAAAACAAAAAGTAAAAAAAGTCCCAGACATTTTGCTCAGACAGTGAATTAATTTGGAAATAATATTTGTCCACATGTGGCTGTGAGCTAAACGGTGTTAAGCCAAGAATATCTATTTGTCCTGAAAATCAACAGGTGTTGTAACTTGGCTGATGCCTCAGCAGTAAATGATGTAAAAATAATCCAGGAGTGGGGAAAGATAATAAGCCCTGATGTCCTGAAGAACAATAAAAAAAAAAAATCCCACACCACTCCACTTCTATATTACTAAAATACAGACATTTTCAAAGACTCACATTGTCATAGGTGTGATAAAACACAGAAAACCATTTTCAAGAACTCAAATAAAATTTTTTAAATCATGACTCAAACTGCTGTAGGATTCCCAGTAAACAGATTCAATGTCATAATATCATCAACATAGATGTTTATATATTATCTGTTATAGGTCTGTGTGACTTAGATGAAGACATCAGATATCTACATAAAGCTGAAAATTTGCCCCAAGAGAGTCCATATTCAGATATATATTTGTCCACATCTTCCTGTGAACTATATTGCATCAACATGACAAAGAAAGAATGACGTATACAGATTTTGACATAAAGACAAAATTATCTTCAAATTTTCAAAATTATTAGAGTAGCTTTAAACTATATCAAAGAAATATTAAAAATATCCATGCAAAATACTAGTTACGCCTAACTTCAGCGTTTCACGTAAAACCTTGATCTTTTTTTGTTAAACTGTAGCAAATCTAGTTCAACTAGATACAATTAAACGTAGTCTGTTTTGGAGAAAAACATAAAAGGCGCCTCAGAAAAAGTTCAGTCACTGTTGTCAAGTTGATCTCAAACTGTTTTTTTCAGGGCCGATAAACGTAAACCAGAAGAACTAATTCTGCCTAAAAGTTTATGTTAAATTTAAATTCTGATATGCGTAGCGTGTATTACTAGCAGTTCAAGACCTTGGATGCAACACCAATTTAGGCTGAAAAGATCAATTTTTGTAATTTTCATAAATTCACAGAATTTATGAAAAATACATAAATTCATATTTAAAATAAAAGATTTTTTTATTTTAAATATGCTTTATTTTGTATTTTAAATATGCTTTAAAATACAAGCACATTTTAAATTTTAGAATTGAATTTAAGTTTGGATTTTTAGTAAAATAGCCACAATAGGTTATCTAGTTCTGATCATGGATCATTTCTATCATGTTATTTCTGGCATAAAGATGAGTTTGTGAAGTTTTATAAATTCAATGATGACAACTAAGCATATTTTAAATTTTACAAGGGAATGTAAGTTTGGATTTTCAGAAAAAATAGCCACGATATGTTCTTCTAATTATGGATTCTTTCTAACTTTCTAATTCTGATTATTTTCTGGTTATTTAGACTAAAAGTTTGGATGAAAATGAACCACCTATGAGAGAGCAGAATCATTTTCGATACAAGATTTTTGTCAAAAGGGTTCAACTTTCTTTGTGTTTCTGTTTCCTGCTAATAGGAATTTTAGTAAAAAGGCTGAGGCTTCTCCTTCTGGGTGCAATGGTAAACAGCTTAGCGTTTGCTGCCCTCAAGTGGAACTGTTGTGGAATTACAACACAAAGAAGAAGGCTTGGCTTTAAAAACAACTACAGGATCACTGCGCTGCACCATTTCTCAGACATGCACGCCTATAATGTTTGTTTTCACTATGATTCAGAAAATCTTTCACCTGCAACACAAAAGAAATGTTCTATTATACAGAATTGAAGAGAGCTTGGTGTGACATTAGTGAGACTATTAAGGTTGTTTCAGACAGAGTTTCATGACTTTAGCTGGGATTTAATGCTACTTTGTAAACAGAAACCCAGATCAACCACGACAATTAAGGTATTCCGATTCTGATGGAATTTAAAAAGTTGAGTTTTTGGGCGTGGTCCTATTGGATCAGGTAGTCAGTCCAAACCTTTACAACTGGATTCTTGAATTTGACTGTACCATTTATACCTTCACAATATTTCCAGGACTTACTTGTTTTTTTCCCCACAACTTACAGATTCCATCCCAGAGACTCTGCGTTCTAAGAACGGACAGAAAACCTTCCAAAACTTCCATCGAACTATCATGAAATGCACACACCACCTACTCCATTATAAGGTGAATTTAAAGTATTTTGACATTTTTGTTTGTTCTAAAACCTAAGACTGAATATACATTTGTAGCTCTTTAATTTAAGTCTGAAACGTAATTTACACAGTACATAGGTTTTATGGCTCTAAATATGTAATAAAGGCAAAAACATCTTTTTAGATTGAACGTTCGATGACCCCTGACCTGGGGAAACTACAACCTAAATGTTTATTGTGGCCTGACAGGGACCGTCACATCACACATAACTGAATAATTACATACAGTACAAACCAAAAGTTTGGACACACCTTCTCATTGAATTCAATGAGAAAGTGTGTCCAAACTTTTGGTCTGCTACTGTATATTTGCATTTGTTTATTTGTCATGAAAGAAAATCCTACCATAAGTGGCTTAGACTCTGGAGGAAAGTGGAGTATCATCTGTGAAAAGGAAGGCAGTATCTCTCTCTGAGGATGCCAATATTTTTTACATCTTCAACTAGTTTCATAAAATTGCAATTTTGCAAAGTTGATCCTTTTACAGCTCTTTTTACATATATATCTACTGGTGGATGTGCTCTTTGTTGTCTTTATTTGCCCTGCAGGTATTCTTCAGCCAGAAAGGATTAATGTAATCAGTTTTTGTACAGGCAGAATGTCTGCATTAGAACCTTCTCGATTCTGAGATGGCTGCTATCCTGCCGACTGTGACTTTCATGCAGAAAAGCAGTGAAATAAAATCAAAGTGAGGCACCGTGTGATTTAAAGTGTGAAGACGTGTCACAGGAGGATGAACTAGATGTCTCTAAGTGCTGATTTAAATATTTATCTGAGCTGAAACCTCAGACTAAGTACTGACAGCTGCACTAAATGCTCTCAGCTGCCACTGAAACAGATTTGGATACAGATCAGTACACTCGCTCCAACAGTGAAGTTGGGATTTTTTTTTTTTTTTGGTTTTTAACAACTTAAAGAATTGTGTGAACTAATGTTCTAAAATTCTAATAAATATTTATGTGAATTTATTTATTCAAGGTGTTCTACCTCAAGCTATATCGTCTCTGCCTCTGATGAAGCTTGGAAAACTTGTTGAAGATGTTAGTTATAGGAAGAGCAACAATAAGCAGCCCACAGACGATGCACAGGGTTCCTATCAGCCTCCCAGCTACAGTAACTGGGATTGTATCACCGTAACCCACAGTGGTCATGCTGATGGTGGCCCACCACCAGCCGACAGGGATGGTCTGCAGCTGTGACTCTTTGGACTCTCTCTCTACGAAGTAAATAAGAGCAGAAAACAGAGAAACCCCCAAAGATAAGAAGAGCAGCAGCTGTCCCATCTCCCTTGAGCTGTGCCTCAGTGTGGAGCCGAGAGAGCGGAGTCCAGCTGAGTGACGGGCCAACTTCAAAACACGAAACACTCGGGTCAGCCTCAAGATTTGTACCACTTTGCCAACATTCTCCAGCTCTTTATTCCCGTCTTTCTTTGTGCTATCACAGATTAAAGTCACATAGAAGGGGAAGATGGACAAAAAGTCGATGATGTTCAGAGCGCTGCTCAAGAACTTCTTGGCTGAAGGAGCAACAACCAAACGAAGAATAAACTCTGCAGAGAACAGAAGGATGCAGATGGTTTCCAGCAGGACTAGCAGTGGGTTTTCTATGCGTTTTTCATCAGAGTCCACCTGATGAAAGTCTGGCATGCTGTTCAAGCACATGGAAACAATGGAAACAACCACAGCACTCACAGACACCACAGCCATCACTTTGGCTGAGGTGGAGTAACTGGGATTCTCAAGTCGAATCCAGATATTCCTGCGAACATTTGCACACCAGGAGCCTTCAAACTCTTCCAGCTCGTCCTCAAAAGCTGAAAGATTCTCAGCTGAGGAGCCTGAGCTTTGGCGGTGCTGATCATCATCCCCCTGATCCAAACATATCTTCTGCATCAGCTCCTGAAATCTGTTGCTGCAACACAAATCCAGGTGGTGCTCCTTGATTCCCCAGTACTCCAGCTCCTGGAAAAATGAGACCATGCACAACCCGTCAACCAGGTGGAGCTTCCCTGTGAGGTAGAAGTTATGAATGGAGCAGAAAAAAATTGGGTTGCGGTCAAAGTAGAACTCATTTTCAGAGGAACAGAAGTCGTCACAGAGCTCCAAAATGGCTGCTCTGGAGGCGCAGTGCAGGAGGCGGGCAAGGCGGGTCTGTGGCAATCTCCTCAGGACAGAGTGAGCCATGCGCTGCCTGAATCCTCCAACATTGATGTTAATGAAGCAGCCATCAGCCTGGTGAAGGACTTTGCCGTACACCATGACGAAGCACCTGCTGCTGTCAGACTCCTTCCTGTTTAGAGCACCTGCAGACCAGAACACAGGTGTTTTGTTGAATGTCATTTATGCACCAAAATAAATAAAATACAGAATACAAAATGGAAAGCTGGTTAAGCAGTCATTTCTACTGAAATAGTGGCAGAGACTGATAGCATTTCTTAAAAGAATATTCTGGACAAATGATTATTATCATCACTAACACTTATAAAAACAAACAAACATCTGTTACAAAGAGACGGCATAATGTCACCTGACCTTGTGTTGTCGAGTGGTTCTGCTCAGTCCGGACTGCAGGAGCATTTGAGCATACAGCAGACTGAAAACTCTGCACAGCTTCTCCCAGGCTGGGAGAAGCTCTCTTAAGATGTTTAAACTTTCATGTGTGATGCATGGACAGGCCATGGCGCTGCAGCTCGTGTGAGATCTCCAAGGATTTTAATATGCTTTGATGTTGGGTCCTGAAATTCTTCCAGAATCGTAAACGTTTAAATGATATTAATGCAACGGCAGAAGGGTAAACATGCAAATCTGCTCCGCTCTTTTTTGAGAAATATTGTTTAGAGTTGATTTCCATACCAGCTAAATTTCACAAGCCACAGATGAAGCAGAATTTTTGAGAATATTGTGTGTTGTAGGGTGTCATTGGGATGAGCAATGTCTGGGTTTTTACTCCTGGATCTAAAACCCTTGTTTCAAATCTCAGAGAAACAAAAGACGATTGAAGAATATTTAACAGAATGAGACAAAAATAATTAATGCATTTCTGGAAAATTGCTTGTCAATCCAAAATTGAGAACTTTTATCATTTATTAAGCAGATTAAGTTATCAAAAATCTGAGAATTTAGTGAAATTGTGTGTTTACTTTTGACTTTATTGTAAAACCAGATACAAACATCTTATACTTAAGTAATTAAAACATTTGAAGACAAAATACATTTAACTTTTAAACATATACAAAGTGAAACAAAGCTCAAGATTTCATTTCTTGCTTAGACTATCAACAGCATGTATTCATTGAGCTGCTTGTCTCTAATAATCACGTCTGCCTTTTTAGAAAATCTGAACCTTTAGCACAAAATAAGAGGCAGATGTTTAAAACTTCCCTTTTCTATCTGAAACAGAGTCCCGCCAGGCAACTTTTGTTCCTTACACTACTGCACTGTGGCACAGCGGGCAACAGTTATATTTACTGATCTCCTGTTCCACTGCACAGTGTTTACACACACTGCACATCCAAAACTGGTACTCCTGGATAGGACGACCGGTCACGATGCATGTGGGCAGTTTTCCCTCAGCTCTAATGAAAAACAAAAAAGCAGAACAGGTTGAAGGAATACCAGGAAATGATGTGGGAACTTTAAAAATTCACTTCCAAGAAGATAAACACCCCCTGTGCTCTGATATGTCATTAACATAATCACACATACTTCCAAGGACAGTCTTAGTGTTCTTACAGTGTATTGTTTTGGGTCAATACTCTAACAATGGAAATGTCTATGGATATAATGAGGGTTTGATCTTGACACTGTGGTGTTCTCACCCCTCTGAAGAGCCCTGGGCCTCCACCACGCGGCTGTCCTTTGGGGGATATTTGGTGAAAATCTGCAGGGCCAAATCCTCGTAGAGCTGCTGCTGCTCAGAGCTGAGACTCTCCAGAGATTCCAGCTTGATGAAGGCCTTTGAGCAGGTGCCAAAGGACCGGTTCGCTGCAGAACACAGAGCCAACAGGGAATAGATCTCAACAGCGGGGATGATGTCCTCGTACTCACGAAGATGAAGGGCTGTAAGATGGAAAACATGAGGCAAAGTTTAGAGGGTCTACAAACTGACAAATTTCCACTGAATGATTTCCCATTAGATTTAAGCTTTAAACTAACTGGCTTTGTCAACAGCTGGCGAATGAAGTAACACCAGACAACATGTCATAGATACAGAAAGCTCAACTGAGTAAAAACAATCGTTACATCATCTTCATCTCATCTGGTTTAGAAATGCGTTTGACTTTAAACTAAAATTCTGATGTCTGAGACATTTAATTATTTTGGAAATCCTAATGGAGTACAAAAAGTTTATTCATGAGTGATTGTGATTATAAGTAATTCATACGCCCATTAGGTTTTGGCAAGAGTGAGCACAGATTGTAAGAGTGATTTCTAACAAAGACATGGTATTTTAGAAAATATAATTATTGATTATATTGCTGCTTACACAGGTCCATGTTTTCCATCTGATGTGCATGTTTCTCCCTGTTACTGTAACACCATGAGGAGCTAGATGATTCACAATGGGGTTTGGGAGGAGATTTCCTCAATGAAGCATTTCAATGGATAATTTCATTATTGCAGTTTTTGAACACCAGGTGGCAGAAGACTTCTAAAATAATAATCTAGTAGCAGTCATCTTTTAAAGACAGTAGAAAACGAGCTGATGAATCTGGTTTGTTATTAATAGAATCTATTCAAACTCAACAAATATATGTTGTTGTTTATCAATGTCGTAAGGAATACCGTAATCGTATAACACGTGAATACACATTTATATAAACATACAGTATATTAATATATTTATAATTTTAGGTAACTGGGAATTATTCTGCACCTGTGCGTGTGGCGTTCTCTGGGTAGCCTGCATGGAGCTGCCTCTGAGAGAGCAGGAAGAAGTGATACGCTTCAGCTCCGCGCCAGGCGCTGTCAATGATGCGATTGTCTGATGACGTTGCATCTTCTTCAAGAAGGCCAGCAAGTGCGAATGTTGCCTAATTACAAATAATGATACACACAGCAATACATAATGTTGATTCAATAAGCTTGTAAATGGTCCAAAGCAATATTTGTGGTTAAGCTTCATTGAAGAAAACATACACTAACTACAGGGTACAGATGAAGGGCAGTAATTTACCTCTGACTTCTTTCCTTTGGCTTTGATCTGCTGGGACGCCTTCATCTGCTCATGGTAGTCCTCAACAAGCTGAGCTGCCAGAACGTAAAGCTTCTTCACCCGCAGAGGTCGACTCATTTTCTTCGCCTCCTTGTCCGCTATCTATAATCAGAAGTCACGATCACACTCCTCAATTCACCATTCGACATTTGCAAATGAGGTGCTGTTTGGTTGGTAAGTGTAGATGACTACTAACAAACTGGAGTTGTGAGGAGCCTGAACCAATAAGAGATTTTAATCTTAGTTTTATTCATTATTAAAATAAAAAAGAATGTCATTCAAAATGTAAAAACTTCCTGCTTGAACAGACTAAAACAGAGCCAAAAAAAACCAATAAATCCTGAGCCTGGAGTCCTTCTAGCAGCTCATAAATCTTATTTGTGGCTTAGTTAGTTTGTGTCAATTTTGGCCAAATCTCACTCAGCCAAGGAGAGATTTTATCCAAGAAAGGTGTTTAATTCTGGGGAGTCAGGAACAGACTTTTTGACCTGAATATAGTAAAACATAAAAAAAACCAACTTGTTTCTAATGATAAAAATAAAGCTTTACGCCCACCTTAAACATGAGTTTGGCTGCATCAAGAAAGTGGTGAGCTTTCCGATAAAGTTCCACTGCTTCTAGAGTTTTATTTTCCTCTAGAAGATGAGAGGCATATTTGGAAAGGAGAGATTTTATCTCCTTCATGTTGTGGGTTCTTGCCAGTTCCACGGCTTTGTTCCACTGATGAGAAAGCAATTGAAGAAAAAGAACAATTCCTTTTTTAATTAATCATTGAAAAACATTATATTTATAAAATAAATCCTAAAAATTTCTTAAAGGGCTGCTTATAAATATAAAATTGAATAAAATTAAAAGCTCTAATGTTTATCATTTTACATTGTGTCCAACTAAAGAGCTATTGCAACAAAGATAGAAGTTTTAGAGCAGGATTCACACCCAAAAGCCAAATATCTATGAGCGGGTGGGCAGGAGGATTCAGGTTGGCTGATCTTGTTGGATCCGTGCGTCACTCGGAAACTCCGGCGCCACAGCTCATCCGTCTGTCTCTCACCTGGTTCAGATGGACGCATGTGTCCACCGCTGCTTTTGGCTGGTTGGACTTCAAGTAGGCCTTCACAGCCTGTTCACACATCCCCACTGTGGCAAACATCTCTCCGATTTCCTACACACAGATAGGCAATAAAATGGGATAGAATGTACATTTACAAATTGTCCAAAAGCCCGCAAATCTCATGGGAACTAAAAAAATGTATTTAAGTTTGGCGCACCGGTAATAGTTTATGATTTTCAGGGAGGTCTGCAGCTAGCTGCTCAAGGCCATTATAGTCCTCCAACTTGTAGTAACAATCTGCCAGCCTCTCTTGGTTACGCCCCTTAAGGTAGTATGGGACTGCCTTCACCCTTTAAAGGAAGATGTTTAAAAGTGAGAACAATGATTCAGCTCCTTTTTATCCTAAAGAAAAATAATTGAACAAAAAAAGGGGTGGTGGAGAGAAATCTTTTTGGCTACTCCCTTCTTCAATTGTTTCTTTTGAGAATCAAATTTTTCCCCATTTGCCTCCAAACTAAGACTTCATAATTCTATAATTACACAATAATCCACAAAGAAAACATTTTTGTTGTCAGTTTCTACTTGACATGTAGAAATGCTACAAATTAGAAGATGAAAAGTAGAATTAAATACCACTTCTGTCTGTCAGCAAAGTAATCTCCAATGCCATTATTAGCTTGAGCAAGCAGAGCGTCATCCGAGTATCCAGAGCCTGTGTCAAGAAGCTGCAGAACCTTGAACCAGTCTCCCAGCTTGATCCTTAGGTTGATGGCGAGATCTCTACAGAGACAGGCACCATCACATATAAATAACTGATTCAAAGTCAAGAGAAGTTGGCATAGAGTGTCTTGATGTACCTCCGATCCATATTCAGGTACATGCTTTCAGCTTCCTCAAATCTGCCGAAGTAGGCAGCCACTTCGGCTTGTTTCATGGGCTCGCTCTGCAGGTTGCCCAGGCGCTTGACAAACTGAATGCCCGGGTAGTCTTTGCAGCGGACAAACGCCTCCTCGGCTGTCTTCAGATCAAGTTTTTGTAGGGCTGCCTCAGCCAGCAGATGCCTGGTAGGTTAGCAATGAAACATGTAGAGACATTATGTAAAGTTACAAAGATTAGGGATACATAGCATGAAGTGCATGCATTTAGAACCAATTCAGTTCAGTTTATTTATTGCTGTCCAAGTCAATTGCATACATTTCAAGATTTATGAAACAATTCTTCAGTGGAAAAGCCTGTTATTTAATATTAACGATATTATTACTATTACAGATTGTGACTAATACATAATGAAGGCTGGTTTTGTTGTTACAACCAGTTTTTGAGTGATCCTGCAAGAACTGACACCTGAACCAAAGAACACACAATTGCAAACACTCACACACACTCCTGTTTGTACTCATATGGGAGCTAGACGTTTCTGTTGGTAGGGTAAAGAAAAGTTCAAATGCTGAATATTATGAACTTTTTAAAAGTGGATTTATTTTTTTACTCTAAGGTTTTTACAATCTTTTCACTTCAAAAAATCAACATTACAGTGTGATTACATGTCTGCTCCAAAAAAGAAAAGTAAGTTATAAACATCAACAAAAGAAATCTGGGAAAATAATTTCAGCACCGTATTAAGAAAAATTCACCAGAGTCTTGGGTGAGGATTGTCTTCAATGAACTGTGAAGCGTCTTCAATGCCCACTTTCTCAATCAGTGCTCTGCTGTCTCTCAGGGAGCGGATTTCAAAGTTAAAGAGGTTGTCTTTATTTGGCCGCTCTGGATTCTGCAAAGAAACAACGCATGATCATCTGATAAT
Source organism: Xiphophorus hellerii (assembly GCF_003331165.1). Taxonomy (NCBI): domain Eukaryota; kingdom Metazoa; phylum Chordata; class Actinopteri; order Cyprinodontiformes; family Poeciliidae; genus Xiphophorus; species Xiphophorus hellerii. The sequence goes on along the minus strand of NC_045690.1, from coordinate 14,826,911 downwards.
TGTGCATGGACTGAAACTTTTATGGTCCATAATTCTAGTTATGTCAAGAAATGTATATTTAGCTGTTAAATGTTGACACGTTATATTAAAATAATTTTATGACCAAATTGTAAGTTCACAATGTTTAAAAAAACACACAAAAAACCGAGTTAATAACCATTGTGATTATTTCTTGTCTTAAATACTGTAGTTTACCTTCATAATCTCATCAAGCAAAACTGATTTGATTTCCAGATCCTCAAAGTTGCAGATGTACCCAGAGGTTTGAATGGGCTCCTGTTGGTACAGATTTAGAGATGTGTTAATATATTTTAACTGTAAATTAGACAGCTGCATACTTGTTCTGATCACACTCAAAAACTTACTTCTGGGTCAAGGTTCCTGAACACGTACATCCTGGTTTTCTCCATCACGGCAAACAAATCCGGATTGTCATTTGCCCACTTCAAGTCCCAGACATCTTTACGCTCAAACTTGGACGGATCTCCTGCAGCGGCCTGGTCTCCTGTCCCTTCGCTTCCGGCAGGACGAACTTCCAAGTCCAACAAAGTCAGCAAGCCCGAGATGTCAATTATGGCGAGACGACTAAAGATGATGATAAATTATGAGACTTAAAATCAGAAATATAATGTTCTTCTTAAATTATTGTTAAAACTTATCTTGGCTTATTCTGCAACACAGCAGATGACAGTCAGTGGCTACCTGGAGTTGCAGTTTAGAGATAGATAATGAGCTCGGCTGTTTGAGGAATACTTCTGGACGAGGGCTACATTTGGAAGGGTGTATCTCTGGATGATACCGGACTCACGGCCCTGTAACAACAAACACTTTTTTTTTTTTTACAAAGATATGTTTTTACACACGTGTGACTTTTATTTCAAAACATTAAATTAGTGAGACAACAAGCTAACTAACAGTACAGAACTATGGCCTTGTCTCATTGAATTGACTTCCTTTCTTCTATTAAACAAAAATGTACATACCACTATCAGGGTTTTATCTGTTGCTGTAATGCAGCAGATGGGATCTCGAGTTGTCTGTTGATAATAAAGCAGAACAAATCAATAAGAAGTGTAATACTTTTTTATTAATAGTGAACTCTTTGTTTTATTTGTCCAACCATGTTAATTACATTTAAAAAAATCACCTTTTAGTGCTTTTGTTATCTTGAGATAGAAGGGAGGCTGCTATTTTGAAAAGCTTTTAGTGAAAGTGGGAACTTTACCAAACTGGGACTTTTGAATGCATAAATACTAAAGAGGCAAAACAAATATATCTTACTGCAAAGGTATTTGAAATATCTGGATCATCATCGTTGCCTCCAGATGGACTGCTGTCGATGTGATAGAACCTGCAGAGAGCGGAAACTGGGAGAATGAGCAAGAGAAAGCACACAGACAAGCAGCTGCCGTTCCTCTGGTGTGATCTTTGGTCCGGGTGCGAGGCTAGTCTTGGCAGTGCAATAAAACACAACCATACTGTCTGGAACCTCAGTGGTATTTCATGAATGAATGAATCCTTTTCACTGTGCTCTCAGGGCCAACATTTTGCACTGTAACGATGAGCCAGTAAAGCAGAAACTAGCACTGTGGTGCTCCACTATAAGCGTTGAGTGAAGGATTGTGTAGAACGCAGAGATTTATGAAAATATGTTGTTTTGTTTGCTAAATATGTGCGTAAACCTTGTGAATATAAGGGTAAATGTAATAAACATGTCTGGACTCACCTCTCCCTGCCCCCTTTCTTGGTTCTGGTCACTTGGTTGATCTCCAGAGCGGTCAGTTTCTTTGCCACTCTGTATTGCCACAGATAGAAAGCTTCTTTGGAAGCAGTAATGACATGTGTCCTCGTCATGGTAACAAATAGTGGATCTAACCAGAAAAAGAAAAAAATCAACATGCAGCGTGCTTGGCTTTTGGCAGCTTGGAATGAAATTAATTTGTGCCAGCTTTCACTCTGTTATTTTACAGATTATGTGGGAAAAGCACTCATACATCCAGACCTTCTCCATATTTCGTCATGAACCACAAATTGTATTCAATATATTGAACGGAGATTTTATGCATTCAATTAATACATAGTAGTGAAACAGACAGAAAATGAGGCATGGTATTCAAACTCTTCATAAATAAACCTCTTGAAAGCATGCCAAGGACACATTAGGCTCCCTTTACTCTGGTACCCCCAAGTGAAACCCATTGCAAACAACTCTCTTCAAAAGCCGTATAATGTGTAAGTAGTGGACAGTATTCAATTTGATCTCAGTATAGACACAGCTGGTCTGTGAAGGATGTTCTTAAATCTGACTGATCCAAAATTACTTTACAAAGAAGAGTGGGCAAACATTTGTTGAACTGGTAAAGACAGGCAGCTGTAAGCAAAGAGAAGATATTGTGTCGATTCAGGAGGGCAAAACACACATGATAACTTGTAAAAAAAAATATTTAAAAAAGAGAGATAATTTCCTTCCACTTAACAATTATGAGCAAGTTTGTCGGTGGAGCAAAAAAATAAAAATCCCAATAAGAACTTTTGAAGCTTGTGGTTATAACGTGACAAAACATTTACAAAGCACTTTATTCCAAACTCTTCTTAATAATTTGAAGAATTAGTATTAAACTAACCGATGTCGATGTATTTGGAGTCCAGAGGAGTACCAATAGAATTGCAGAGGATCAGGACGTACTGAAAAATACACAGAAGGTTATTATATGACCTAGATACCAAGACAGATCACACTATTTTGCAGAACGAGATTTAAAATCTAACATTACCCTCGCAAGATTCATGGTTTCTGACCCAACATCATCCTGTAAATCAGCAAATTAGAAAAACAAGATGAAAGAACAATCTCTATTTTCTAACAAAAGAAAAAACCAAAGTCTTGTTCCTTTATTACCTGAGGTTGTTTTTCATCGGCCTTGCTGGCCAAGATGCAGAAGTCCCCTGAGGTAGTAATAGAAGTTAAGTTCTTGACATATTTCACAAACTTCTCGTTGTTTTTGGTGTCCCAGTAAACTACACAGTACTCCTGGCGCTCTGGCTTTGTGTAGGCGTACACCACGGTGCTGCAACAGTAGCCCCACTGGTGGAACACAAGAAAAAGTGTGAGAAGAATTACCCAAACCATCAGCATCATTTCAGTCTGTTCTCAAATCTCTTTATTTCTCTTGATACTAAAGACCTGCTGAGTAATTCAGACCTAAAGTTAAGTCTTTCTCTGAAACAATTAATCCAAGTATACCTTACCTAGAAAACTTGAAACAAGCTTATTAGTCAGACCATCGGGATTTCATGAATTTAGCAGTGTCTACCACAAACAATCTGCCAGTATTAATAAAGAGTGTTAGTATTTACTTTGTAGTCTGGCCTTATGTTGGCAAAGTAGATGTAAGAGTCCACAGCCAGGGCGATTCGCAGACCTCCTCCCTCCCATGAGATCCCAGATAAGTGCTTCCCGGATACTTTCAGAGTTCTCAGATGCTGCATAGAACCAATCACCAGGTAAAGCATTGAAATAAACATTTTTCAACCATTTCATAAGATTTTTTAACCTGCACTTGTAATGCTTTTTGAAAATGAATAATTATATTGGTGGTTATCATAGTTATAATGCTATTGATTCTACCGTAGATTTTGTGAAGTATAGAAATTATATTTTATACTATACTGTTTTGATATGCACACTTACCTCTCCAAAGGGTGTGTAGAACTGCACCACATTATATTCTTTGTCCATATTTGTGGCTCTGAGGGAACCTGCCACTGCCAGCACACTGCCACAGTGGTTCCACTGGATACTGATAACATTCATCAGAGTGTCGATATATACTGGGTCTGAGAATAAAGTAGTGTCAAGTGGCTGTTAGAAAACATATTTTTCACGTTCAAAATCAAGGAGTGAAAAGGTTTTCGGTTGCTCACTCTCATCATTCTCATAGCGCATAATCTGACACCTTCCATTGTCGAAACAGATGGCAAGGCACGGACAGTCCGGCTCACTGTAACCCCCAGCTCCTGCATACCAGTGGATTCCAGCTAAACTGACAGCTCCGGTTGCCCCGGCGAGACAGCTGATGTTCATTTTCGTCTGAAAAGTAACAACATTTAGAGTAAGCAAAAAGCAGACCGTGAAATTATTATACATTTTTTAATTGAGAAAGCATTCAGACAAACAGTATGTTAATGTCACAATCGTTCTCATCCACAAGATCTTTTATAACCAGAAGAATGTGTAACTTATTAATGTTCTTCCATGACAACATGAAAGACTGAAGGTTGTGCAGTTCAACATGGCCAAGTTTCACAATATATACTCCATTTAAGTTCACACACTCACGATGAAGTTTCCTTGATTGTCATAAATATGTACTTCGCCGTTGGCCATGCCGAACAGCAGGATCTTACTGTCAGGAGACCAAGCAACATGAGCAAGTTGACTCCCTTTCAACTCCTTTCCCCAGATCCGGTTGCCTACAAGTGACACAAATACAAAATGCAACAATCATATTGAAGATGTTTATATCCATTTGTTCATAAAGCAATGAATAAATTTGTTACAATAAATTAAACAATTTAATCTAACTAAAAGGGAACTTTTACAACCTTAATGATATGTATTGTTTTCACTTAAAGTAACAGTACCATCCACCGATCCAACAATGACAGCCCCGTCTTCATACACAATGCAGATCTTCTGACCATCAGCGTTCCAGCTCATGCTCCTCACTACTGATTTGTTCCTGTTGTTAATCATCTCCTCATACCAGGCACCTGGGGACACAACAAAGGCTGACAACTAAGTAACACAAATTCGCTACAAAGCAAACAAAATCTTATTTTGGCTGCTGTCCTCACTTTTGTACAGCATCCACACAATAATGAGTCCATTCTGGTCGCTGGTTGTCAGTTTTTCATTCCGTTCATTCCAGGTCACTACCTGCACTGCACCTAAAGTTGTTTCAAGTATGAAAAAGGAGATCATTTTTATTTTACTCATTTTTGTTTGGATACTACAATTGGTATGAATATAAAAACATTAACATACCAACTACCAACATAAAGACAAATAATAAAAAATGTTAAAAACCAAACAAAAATAAAAGAAAACACACAAAGCAATTACATATGCACTTCAAAAATATATTTTAGAATAGAGTGCTGGATGAAAACAAACATGAGGAACAAACCCTTGGCAGTACATCTTAAGAAGAAAGATATTGTTTTGCAAAATGTCCAACTACTGAGTCAGATGAAACTTATTCTTTTATACTATGATGCTAGATGTATTCAAAAGGTATAAATATCACCCCACAAAAAAATTATTAGGGAGCATTTCTTTTAGCATGTAGATTAATTTCACTTCCTGCAGGAACAATCATGCAATATAATTCTGAGCACAATACTCACCACTGTGTCCCTCTAAAGTCTGATTCATGGACAGGTTGCTGGGGGCAGCAAGACCTTTCAGTCTACTGTCGTCTAAAAGACAGTAAAACCATTAATGAGATGATTTATTATTTATTGTGAATTGTACAATATTAGGGAAACATATATTACTGGTAAATATTACATCTATGTAACAATTTGTGATACATAAATACCCTTTTTTGTCTGCACAGCCTTCTTTTGTTTCTGTAATCACAATATTCAAAAATCTAATGTGACTGTGAAGTTAATTGTGGCCCATTTTATTATGAGAATGTAGAACAAAATGGGGTTATAATTACCCCATTTTGTAAGGACACTCAAATCAGTTTTTTGCTTTATGGATTTTTAAAAACAACAGTTTTGATAAATTTTCTAGTACGTTTACCATTTACAGAACAACTGAAGGTCTGTCCCATCGATAGAGTGGTACCACTTGTGCTTGTAGTGACTGAACATTGAGAGACCTGTGGTAAGCCTATTAAAGTTTCAGCAGATTTCTTTTAAACTGTAATGGCTATTGTTTTATTTCCTCATAATCTCAGTCACACAAATGTTACGTAACATTTCATAAATACACTCTGACACATACAGAACATTAATCCTTACTACAATTACAAAAGGTATTTAACTGAAGGTTGAGGTTTTTCAGATTGAGAAAAACAAACTCATGCATTATTAGGTAATAATGTCGATATGAAACAAACTCCCTCTATTTACTATAAGTGATATGCAAAAATATTCATACCTCTTCAACTATTTTACTTTTTGCATAAAGTGAAATTCTGCATGTACTATACACTTCCAAATATTTCACAGTTTTTTGAGAGGTCTTTGTTATAAGGTCTCCACATGATTTCCCTGTCCAGCTTCCCTGTCCCTGCTTAAGAAAAGCATCCATGCCACCACCATTTTTATTTTGTACTATCAGGTTGTGTTCAAGTTGCTAGATTTCAGCTTTCAGCTTTCAGCTCAAAAAACTTTCTTTTGATTAATTGGTAGATTGCAAGGAACTGAAAGTTACATAACACATATAGTACACCAGTGTGAAACATTATCTTATCATCAAACTAAATTCTCCATAACAGCTATTTTCCCCCTTGATAACAAAATAGTGTTTCTAGTTCTATTTACTGCTCTTTATCTGTTTCCATCAATGACTATTCTCTAATTGCCTCGTGTATAATATCATGTCATTCTTTCTCTTTCATATGTTGCACTGCATTAGAACATATTTTATATTTTTACTACAGTTGTTCTTCGTTCTCCCTATAACACCCACCATACCTTTAAGTCCTCCATGATCAATTCATAGCATTTTATAATAATTTCATCTCTTCTGATATTTTCCTGATCAGAAGAGATCAGGAAAATATCTCTATTTTTTGAAATGTTCATCTTTTCTGATACTTTTCCCATATTTTCTGCGATACTTCCATCCCTTTTTTATTAATAACTGCTTCACCTTTTCCCAGATGAATTGCTATTCAATCTATAAAACCTCCCCAAAACATCTATATTTCCTCTAAGAATAAAATGCACACAGGTGGGCTCTATGAACAAATTAGATGACAGCAATTGCTCTGAATTTTATTTAGGAGGAAATGCTTCACAGTTGATTTGCTTGTATAGGGTTAGGGTTTGTTTGTTTGTTACGGAGGATTTTGTTGTTTTATCACAGCTCAAAGCAAGTAAAGCTGTAAAGAAACCGAACCCCAGTTTTAAACTTTCAACTTACCCGTTTGTGTTTCAAGCTTCAACACTCTCAGCAGACCATCTTCTCCGCCACATGCAATGAACCCCTGGTGCTTGTTCCAGGACAGGCATTTCAGATGAACATTGTTGGGAATGGCGATCTACAGGACACAGGAACGTGAGAGGCAAGTTGTTTTCAATATGAATTTAACTGACATACTGGTCAGTGGCTAAACTGCTTACCTTTTTGCTGAGGTAAATGAACATGGTGGTTGCGGGATAATAGCAACTCTGACTTTAACCTACGAATATACAATAAATGTCTCGGTGATGAAATGTAACTGTTAAAAAGAGCTGAAATTAGTCGCGTGGCCTATTTGAATGCGTCGTTTTTACTGTAGCCAACACCGTTAGCTTAGCTAGGTTAGCATTAGATGCCTACGAAAACAAAAGGAAACACATTTTGTTTTTTTAACTGTACATAGTAAAGCCACTCTTTTGTTATATGAGATAACGATGGATACAGCGTTTCGAAACAGTTCACAGACGAAGTTTTACTGCTTTTGTTGATAGCCTGCAACCATCAACGGCTTCAGCTTCCAAACGTCTCCCATGGTAACCGTAGACCGGAAGCATCAAGTATTTCGTTCCACTGGTAGTTGTAGTTTTTCTCGTGAAAGTCCTGCGGCAGGAACATTTCGACCTAATCGCTGAAAAGTCCTGCTCGTTTGCTTGTTGTTCTAAATGGGATTAGGCTTTGCAATACCTTAACTAATTATGAGCTAAATTTCCATCTATTCATCCCGAAAAAGGAAAAACAAAAGTAAAAAACATTAAAGCATCATAATTAAGACTTGTTTTAAAGTTAATTTGTCTGACTTCTGTAAAATACAATAAAATCGCTGTGCTGCAAGTTATTTTTTGAGTCTAGTTTTGCATGAAAGAATTTAAACATGCCAAGGTTTGTAATTGTCTCTAGCACACTGTTGCACAGAAATTAGGCAAACCTAAATTTTTCATGAACACAACAAGGCATTACACAAACTTTAGCAGACTTTTCCTACTGATAAAACTACTTTGTTGTTTTTATCTGTGAGTAAGAAAATTCACAAAAATAAGTGGGACCAATTTTCCATTAATAGACATTGCAAAGCCAAATACTCAACTTTGAATTTGTTTGTTTCTTTGTGAGGTGCAACCACAAATTACAATGTAATTTTGGGGGATTTTATGTGCTACACCAACACAAAGTGCTGCATTGATAAACGAAAGGAGAATAAACATGTTTTTCAAAGTTCCTCTTATTAAATGTAAATTCTTTATAGAAACACCTTCTTATGCAATAGGAGCAAGTCTTTTGTTGTATGCTTCTACCAGCTTTGTGCATCTAAAATGTTGCGCATTCTTTCAAAAATAGCTCAAGCTTACTCAGAATTAATGGAGAGTGTGTGTGAACAGCACTTTTCAAATCATGCCACTGTCTCTCACTTATTTATTTAGGTTTGGACTTTGACCAGGTTATTCTAACTCATAAAATTCACTGGTCGAAACCAATTCATTATTTCTCAAACTGTATGTTTGGAGTTGTTTTCCTACTGGAAGATAAACCTCACCCAAGACTCATGCCTTCAGGCTCCAGCTGTTATTTTCTCTAAGATTTTCCTTTGTGTCACTGTATCTTCCAGTCTGATCAGCTTGCTTGTCGCTGCTTAATGAAGGCATTCCCATAGTATGAGGCTGCCGCTACCATGTCTTCACGTGAGTTGTCTGTCAAACATTGCATTTCTCAGAAGGCCATCTGGAACTCCAAGTGCCACATAACTTCTGTGTCGCGTAAAGCTGCAAATGAGAATTTTTAGAGCTCTTTTAAAATTAGGAATTTCTTCTTGCTACTCCTCCATGATAGTTATTTGTAGAGTGCATGGATAGTTCTTGTCCTATCAACAGATTCCACCACTTGACCCCTATAATTCTGGATCCTATATCTCTTTCAACTGCAGTGTTACTTTGTCTTGAGCCTTTTTAATCACTAATGTTCTCTAGCAAACCTCTGGAGCCTTCACACATTTATTCTGATATTAAATTACACACCATTTACTGTTAAGTGAAAACCAAAGACAGTTGATTGCACCTGATTTTATTTTAGATTGTCAGAAGAAAGGGTCACAGTGCATTTTACACTTTTCAGCTTGTTAGCTGTAAGACAATAAAAGCCATGTATTAATATCTTTGTTTTCATTTCACTGTCATGTGTTGGTCTAACAAATAAAATCCTAGTAAAATACAATGTAATTTATAGTTTGAATAAGCACTACATTGCTTATTCGAAGCAATGTGCCTCTCAAATAACAATACACTTGTTACATAAAACATGTATTCATGAAAATATCCTAATTTTGTTAATGAAGTCATCACTTTTGATCACATAGAAAAGTAGCAATAAGTATCAACAGTGATACAAAGACTATGCCTTTATAAGAGTGAAGACAGTTGTGTGGAAAACGTTGAGTCATAAAAGTTTATTTTATGCAGCCGTTCCCATTAGAAAACATGCAAATAATAACTGTTTTCTATTTCAAAAAGCACCAAAATACGTCATTCAAATGTAGACACACAAAGGCAGAAAATAAAATAAGATAACTGTTTATAGAAAATACATTCTCAAAACCTTTAGCTTGACATAATCTCTAATTAAAAGCATTGTTGCCAAGAAAACTGGGCCAAGTCTGAGTCACATTTGAACTCCCTGAACTATTTCACCAGGGAGTTCAACTATTTTTTTTGTTTGCTAAAACAAACCAAAAAACTTGGCCTGCTTTTAGGAATCAAAGCAAATTATCTAACTTTTAACTGGTTTATATAAGAAGACATAAACACAGTCCTGTTGAGTTCTCTTTTGTTAAATGTGGGCAATTACACCACAGTTGCCATCAATGTAAGTTTATCAGAAACACAGCACCAGAGCAATTTGTTGTAACATTAAAAACACAATGCAGATTTTCAGACTTTAGGAAATTAAAACTTTTACAGAACATGATAACACTGATTGGAATAAAAGTGCTGACATTTTTCCTCTAGTTCCTCTTTGTTCTCAATGTTGGAATGTGCCTTCAATGTCGTTTACTTTGTCTGAAAGTTCAGAAAGTGAACAAACAGTCAAGGAAATGCAAATATTTTATGGGAAAAAGTGCAAATTTAATGTAAAATATAGAAAAATATAAATTGATCTGAAAGATTGTTGTCTTTAAAACCAATTTAAGTTGTAAAATGAAATCTAAATATATGGACTCAAAAAAGGATATTTTTCCAGGTGAGCTCTTGAATGGCTGACTGCACTTTTTTCTGGAACACAATTTGAGCTTCGCACATGCAGGCATCTTCTGAAATTTCACTCCTCATTTCCTCTGAAACAATGAAAACACATGTCTGACAGGGGCAGAAGAAATGTTTGATCATCGTATGCTGGGTATATGACATAGCAGGTAAAAAATTGATTGGATGATTGGAATCAGAGATCAATGTTAGATGAAATTGAAAGTGTTATTTAATATAGGGTGGCTCAGATTGCACACACAATAGATTGGGTCTATGATGATTTTAGTTTAAGACAAAGATTAGTAGTTTTTCTAAAATGTTAAAAGTGTAACCAATTACGACCTTAACATGCTTACTTAATGAGGTCCACCTTAAATGGGACATTAAGACACACATTTATTAAATGAAAAGACATCCAGACAAATATAAAAGCAACATGTTACTAACAATGCAAAGAAATTAACATTTTAATAGTTAAAAGTTTTCCTACAGAACCCTTGTGTATAAACTGTGCAGAACCACTAAATACTTACTTTTGATCAATTTCTGATCTTTGTGTAGTTATAAACAAAACACACATTTAAATTTAAAGGTGCAGAAATGAGTTAAACCCAAATAGTTTTGGAGTTGTTCCTGCAGGTAAAAAGCACAGCTATTGGCCCTTTTTGTAATAAAGCCAGTAATAATTTTTCAACTAATGGATTAAAAATAACTAAAATCAAGTACATGATGCAAAAATGTTAAGACTACATTGAACTACAAAGTCCCTGTTTGAAGTTAGATCTTTCTGTAAAATCACCATTAGCAGTAACTATCTGTAAGGTTTTATCACTCTCTTAGATTGTTGTGTAAGGATTTCTTCTTTTCTCCAACATTTCTTCAGATTGTTTAGATTTGCAGATCTTTGTTTATGCACAACTCTCTTAATTAAAAGGGCACATGTTGCTATTTTATCACACAATCTAGTAACTATGTTACCTGCAGAGGTTATAAAAATACAAACATTAAATTTGACTTTGGAATCTGACACCTTGAAATTGAACCTCTGTTCCTTTCCAACATTTCAACTTCAACAGGTAATTGCAACAATGCTTCTGATTTTGTCTGTACGAAAGTGATTGAGAGCAATAGGTTTCTGACTGAGTTGTGCATTTCTGCGGATGCCAGTAAGACCTCAGGGAAGGGCCAGAAAAACTAACTTTTTTCCCAAATTATGTCTCATGTTATGCTGTCACAACATAGTAGCAGTCTTAACAAATATGTAAAAAAAAAAACATGTGTATATATTTTTTAGAAAAGTTACATACTGCACCTTTAACATGATCATCCTAAATAGAGTGTGAGATAAAGCTCTGCTTTTTTGTGTGTAATTTCTTTGAACATTGCACACTAACAGTAGGGGTTCATTCACTAAGATACCAACTCCTTAGTAGATTGTACTGAGTTCATCTTTCCCACAGTTGAATGATGGGCATTAAATTGTTAGAACATGGCCCTGCAGCCCTTCCCTGGATAAATGGGTAGATTTCTTTCTGCCTTAGCATTGTGTTAACACAGGCCTCTATTGACAGTTATGTAACTTTCCATAGACACCCCAACAGTTGTAGGGAAGCCCGTGCCAGACTGTTTATTCAGGAAATTTGGAACTCCAAGAGATCATCTATAACCAAGCAACTTGAGGTGTGAGGACAGTGTGCCTTGAACACAGAAAAACTTACGTGAACATGTTTTCTGGTCTGAATTTAGCATGTATCCTATTCGACACTTGCAGTTGTAAGAAACACCGTTGTTGATACAGATATGCTGGCAGTCGTGTCCCTGAATACATGCATCCAAACCTGAAGGAAGACACTGAGTCAGTTTACTCTGTCCACAAACATGTTTTGCTTATTAAATTAATGTTTCGTCTATGACATAACCTGTGAATGTTTGAATCACATAACTCAACAGATATAAGAGAAAAAAGTTCCAGAATGTCATCTTTTTTTAACATCAGACATTCAGACTTTTTGTTTTCTGCAATGCCTTTTTTCCATTGCAGAAAAAAAGGCAGTTATAAATGCCAGAAAATCTAAATTGTGGATGGAAAATAATCATCTGACCTATTGATTCTTTGCCCATTTATAAGGATCCATAAATTAAGAAAGCTACTGACCATGCCAGTTTCTATTCTGACAATTGGAATAGTCATGCTGCATGTTTGTGCTCAACTGCTTTGCAACTTTACTCCTCCAGAAAGGTAGTTTTGTTGTCGTGTTATGATGCTGGGAGCATGAAAATTATTTCACAGAACAGCACTGGCATCCCATTGTGTGAAAGAGTCACGGAAAGAGTTTTATAATACATTAAACATGCAAACGAGTATATCCTGAGTTGACACAAGTTGCCTCAAAGACAAAATTTGTAAACAGAGAAGAAATCAAATTTCAAAGTCATCTAGGTCCAAGGTTGTCAAACTGGTACACAAGAATCGCTGCTGGCACAAGGTCTGCTTTTAGTGGTAGGATACATTTTGTCTTAATTTCAAAGTTAAAAGTTAACCAGTTAGATTTTAGACATCATATTTGCAGTAAAAAAAAAGATCATTTACATACAGATGTTTGTTTAATAAAAAGTGTGGAAAAAAATTGAAGAGAATATTTGAAGACCTTTCTGTAGGAACAGGAGCAGATGAATGTAAGCAGCAACAAGCCAGTGGTTGCTGTTGCTGTCTGTTAGTGACAGCAACCGAGTTAACGTGTTCCAGTACCAAGTTGGAAACCAAAGGGGATTAGCTGATTATTGTGTTCAGTGATAAAAGTGACTAAAACGCTAACAATGTACTTCTCTGCACTTGCAAACATTTTAGCATCAAAAGTATACAAATAGGTGATGCCATTTTTTTTCTGATGCTTTACCGCCTTGAAACCTGGAAAATATACACTTCTGGAATTTTTTGTGAAAATCAAGCTGGATTTTAAGTAAAATAAAAATAAATTTGCTTACGTGAGCATGTCTTCCTGTCCATGTTGAGCGAATATCCCAGCCGACACTTGCAGACATATGAGCTTCCACTGTTGACACATATATGCTGGCAGTCATGTCCCTGAGAACATGCGTCTGAGCCTGAAAAGAAAAGGAAGCAGAGACTTCTGATATCAGAAATCCTTTTTCTTTTGGAGAGCATTTTGTGTTGCTGTAAAAAGCTGCACATGAAGCAGTCCTGCTGTGATGATTTTCAATTGTTTATATTTTTATGCAGAGTGGAATGACGAATCTTAAGTATGCATGTTTTCCCGTTGGGATTCAAAACATATCCTGTTATACATTTACATACAAACTAGTCATCAGTTTTGATACAAATGTGTTGGCAGCCATGTTATCCTGCACATGTACCTGAATCTGAAATGAGCAGCTATTACATATTACATCTGTGTGCCTCAGATGAGATGCAATGAACAACTGCTTGTCCAGAAAAGAAAAATCTTACGTGAGCATGTTTTTTTATCTGGATTCAACACATATCCCACTTGACATTTGCACATGTATGAAGCATCACTGTTTACACAGATGTGCTGACAATCATGTCCATGAGAACATGGATCAGAACCTGAAAAGAAATCACACATGATCCAACATCTCCAAAAACAGTGAGAAAAGCAGTGAGAGGGAGGACAATATACCTGACACTAAATGTAAGAATCAATATTCCATCTCACAAATAACTTTTTGGGACACAAATATCATAGCTTTGGCTTACGTGAGCACGTTTTCTGGTCTGTATTTAACACATATCCCGCCCGACACTTGCAGACATATGATGCATCACTATTTTCGCAAATATGATGGCAATCGTGTCGAAGGGCACATGGATCAGAACCTGGAAAGAAACAAATTTGCATGACAAAATATCTAGTGCTGCAATTAATTCTAACCTAACAGATGAAGAAATTAAAACAAGCAATGCAAAGTTTTAATGCAAAAATAATCAAAAGGAATAGTAGGCATATTATGTTTAATAAAGGGAGTATAAGTTAAGATTTTCTGTGATATTTGGGATTTACGCCGTTTTTTTTTAAACATTCTCACACAAAAATTCTACATATCGCTATATCCCTGTGAAACCTCAACATAGCCACCAGCAAAGCATACTAAACGTGGCTGCAAGTTTCCTTACGTGAGCACGTTTTGTTGTCTGCGTTCAACAAATATCCTTTGCGACACATACAAACATAAGAATCTCCACTTTTGACACAAATATGTTGGCAGTTATGTTCTGAAGAACATGCATCCATACCTGCGAAGAGAAACTTCCACATTAACACACAAACAAAAGTCTCCTCTGTACAGCCAAGCTAGAATGCGGTTTTAGAAATAATTTTGTATGTAAATCGGCGATACCTAGGAATCTTTTGCCTGAGTTCGAAGGAAAAGGGGGGAAAACAGACAAATGAATAATTTACATTTTTTTTAGTCTGCATCTAACACACGTCCCACTTAACATTTGCATATGTGATAGTCACCTTTGCTGAAACACATACATTGGCAGTCATTTATCTAAACCGGAAAAGAGGTGCTGTCATGTTCAAACCGACCTCTAACAATGTTTTCTTATTTGATTAGGATGTCAAGTACTCAGTACTATTTAACCTACATAACTACATATATTGCTTGGGTTGTTTGTGCAAACACAACAAAGTAAAGACATGAACGTTTATTGCCAATCCTTACTTTAAGGCATCTGCAACAGCAAGTTCCAATTTTGCATCTACAAGCTAAATAACCTGAAGACCTTTGACTTCTGAGGTAAACTGGGACTTACGACCCTTATTTTTCGAAAATCAGAAAATCTATCAGTCACCGCAGCTGAAACTTATGATCTATTGAAAGAATCAAATGTTCTTACGTGAGCATGTTTTCTTGTCTGTGTTCAACACGTATCCAGTTCTACACTGGCACATGTACGAGTCACGGGTGTTGACACAAATATGCTGGCAGTCATGTCCCTGGGTACAAGCATCTGCACCTGAAAAAAAGTCACTCACACATCAGGCTGAGATAGTTTTCAGGAGGAAGATTATAATAAGGATTTATGAACTTCCACCACCTAATAGTCTGTGTTTTTAACTGTGCTCTGCTAGGCGTTCATATGCAGTAATATGGCTCAAACTAGCAGAGACTTGCTTGTTTTTGTAAGCCAGTATGTAAATGGTTGTCAAGTAAGTTGTTAAACTCTGTTACACTTTTAATCCAGTACCAATGACTGTATTTTCTCTGTCACTAGAGCTTCAGCATCTGGAGCTCTGTTTACAGAACTTGAAGAGAACCTGTGTACTCACACTGAGGTTTAAACACGAGTTATGCAACCAGTCAGACATATTAGTAATTACAGGTTGCAGGTCTTGCCTGTTTGTTTCTTTATGCAAATTCACAACTGTATCACCCTGCACATATTTGACAAGTACCATGAGGTGGACAAAGATCAGGAAAGTCACTGTTATACAAACTAAAAAGAAGAGGACTCAATATAGAACCTTAAAGCACACCAAGATTGCTGTCAACAACTGTAATTTACTAGAGCACATTTTAAATTATTTGGATATAATCTTAAAGCTAACTAACAAAAGGCTTGTCTGTACAATATTTAATCTTAAGCAATGCTGAATACTGAGAAATAAGATTTATTTTTATTCTTACGTGAGCATGTTTTCTTGTCTGGATTCAGGATGTAGCCAGGGCGACACTTGCAGATGTACGAGTCACCACTGTTGACACAAATATGCTGGCAGTTGTGTCCTTGATCACATGGATCCAAACCTAAAAGGAAACACTTCACTGTCTGATTGGCTTATGCTTACTAAAATCACAGTAAAATCAGCTTTTCATTTATTGTTTGGTTAGTCTGTGAGTATTTAGAAAATCTGCCACATGCAAGCAAGTTTGTATGATCTTTGCTATTCAGCTGAAGAGATGCTACATTTATGGGTTACTTATGTGATTTGAATTTTAAGTATTTGTAAGAATATTTAAGTAGTTCAGTGTCTTTAAATTCCAATTACAGCCCATCCTTATATGAACCATGCAGTCAAATAAAAAGTGAATCCAAGCACAAAACTTGTCTTCAGTAATGATTTCACCATTGCAGTAAAGCACAAGTTGTTCACACCAAAACCCCAAAATACTCTTTAGGTTCAATTGGATGTTTAACAGGAAGCTTTTTCTGTTAGTAGCAAATACAATGTACGGCAGGTATTTCCAAAATACATCAGGTGTTTGTACAAATCGACTAATCTTGGCTGTGGAGAAAGATTGTACTTTTGAAACCAGTGTTTCTATCCAATTTCTAAGATTCGGAAACTTAAGCTGTAATCTACCAACAATATTTAGCCAGATTTTCTCAAACAAAAAGCAGAAATTAAATATGTTCAGAGAACGCTGCATGAGAGGAAGTGCAAACTGTTTTTGGACTCCAGTTGGCATTTTGAGAATTTAGTCAAATTAGTTATTCAAACAAGGGTAATTTTTATCCCAAAATCCCTCCATAAATTTTAATAATACCCGCATCTTAACAGTAAGGGCTTGCAGTGTAAGTATAAATATTAAATAGAACTTCACAAATTAGTGCCATGCAAAAAGTTTATACTAAGCAGCAAACATAACCAGTTCTTACTTTTTTGAGCCAGTGCTAAAATGTAATACTAAAGGTATTAAATTCAATCCCTTTAGTTTTAAATTTAAGATATAACATTATGAAGAGGCTGTTATGGATGTTTGAGCCTAGCCTCAACAGAGATCTTGATAGCCATGGTACATGAGAATGAAGCAAAGACGAAAAAACAAAACAAAAAAAACATTGTAAACTTAGAAATGTTAAACTGTGGTGGTTCTAGCAGATGAAAAATCTGGTTCAATGTGGCTCAAGCTTACATTTTAAATTATACATTTTAGCTGCAAAGTAAAGCTAAAAATTAAATAGGTCCAAGGGACCTGTTAGTCGGGGTTATTTGTGCTAGTGAATGCCATCGTAAGAAATGTATTTAGTACTTAATCTTCAGCACAGGTCCAAGCTAAGTATACATTAGCTTTGATGAAGTATGGTTGCTTAGCTGAGATATATGTATAAAGCATATTTTCCTTAAAAATATTGTAAAAAGAATAAAATGAAATGTTTTAAGGTATGGTTTAAAGCTTCTATTGGAAAGTGGCTGTGTTTAGTCAAGCTCTTCTAAATACATGAGAATGAAAGAAATTTCCTACTTAAAAATGGCAACAAAAAACTTTTCTAATGCTTTTTTTAAAGCTAATTGCAAAGCAGTTGGCTTTAGTGAGTTCCTGCTTTAGACGACTTTTTAATGGCTTGCAGCACTTATTACAGCAGCAGCAGATTTCTGTGAACAGAATAGACAGCAACATATTAAGTTTCCTACATTTTAAAGAATGTGGTCAGAATCTGAATCGTCTCTTCTTTAAGCTGGTTAGTGTGGGATTTATTATTTATGCTTAATGCTTACTGCATTAATACCACTCAATGTTTTCACAGTTGCTGGACATCTTTTCAGTAGCATGTCCAATTAGTGATAAATTAGTGGTTGTCTTTGTGTTGTACTTAAAATTAAAGAAGAGGACCACTAGCCTTAGAATGAAGATCCTCTCTACGGTGCTGCCCATATGCTCACAGGTGAATAGAATAGGACCGATCTGACATACCGTTGTTCCCTTCACTGTCACGCTTATTATCGTCTTTCCTGCCATTTAGGCCTAGTCCGTTATCAATATCTGCACTCCCATTATCATCATCCTTACCACACAAAGTTTCCCTAAACTTAGACGTAAGCTTCTCGATCACACCATAGGTCTCCACATAGAAGACATGGTCATCATGTGGCTGGCTGGCCATAAGTTTCAGGGAAGCCATATCAGCTCTGTCAACTCCCACTGCATAGATTTCAATCCCAGATGCTCTGGCTGTGGCTGACACCTCCTCCACCTTGTCCTGAGGTCTCCCATCAGTCACTATAATAGCCACCTTAGCAATGTTCATGGAAGCGGATCTGGCCCCGGCCTCCTTGGTGAAGGCTTTCTCCATGGCGGTCCTGATGGCCATGCCCGTCATGGTGCCTGAAGCTAAGGGCTCAACTTGGCCGAGTGCCTGCATCACAGAGGATTTGTCAAAAAAAGTGTTGAGGAGAAACTCAATTTTGACTGTGCTCGCATAATTAACGAGGCCGACACGAGTGGCATCTCTGCCAATAACCAGGCTGTCCACCATGGCCTGCAGGAACTCCTTGGCCTTTTTAAATTCAGCAGGGCGCACACTGCGGGAACTGTCTATGATGAAAACCAGGTCAATAGGGCGATTTTTGCAATTAGTTCTTGTTGCTGTATAGGAAAAAGAAAACAATTTTATTAGATTCATTTTCTGTTCTTTTTTTGTAAGCAGAGAGAAAAATATTCTTATAAGAAAAAGTGAATTAGTTATTTTGGTAGCTACTTGTGTTTTGACATTTGTGTTTCATGTTTCCTTGTTTATTTGATTGATTTTCTTATTTTATAAAATGACAGCACACACGCACTGTATTTGCCATCACTGGCATCCATATGTATTTTTCCAAGTTTTTATGTTGTTTTTTTTGTTGCATAAGCCCAATAACGGATATTATATCTGTTATATTTGATTTGATAACAGATATAATATTATATTATATTTGATTTTACTGGTTGGTTAATTTTCTTCCAGAAATTATATTGAAGATATGTTCAGTTTAGCACAAAACAATGAACAAAGAGAAAATATATATACAGTATATAGGCCTATATATAATAGTATATATTGTAAGAAAAAAATATTCACACATTTTTCTGTATATAGTTCTTATGTTGAGATGTTCAGTACCTGAACTGCTGCTGATTGTTGCTGGAGAATCTCCAGCAGGCTGCAAGGAGCCAGATGGTGCAGCTTTACGCTGAGATGGCTTGGACCCATGAAACCAAGACTTATTGCGACTAATTTATCAAATTAAGAAAAGTGTGTGTGTCTGAATAGAGCTAAATAGTGCAACAGACTTATGCATCAGAATTGGAGTTGTATTATTATTTCAAGTGCTACTAAACCAATAACAATTTCTACTGCAATCGGATGTAAAATAAACTCTACATATCTAAAACTGCATGGTCTAGCAGTTAAAATGACAGGGAAAGTCCAACCTGCGTCGTCTCTCAGTCCCTCGTGCCTCAGGTAGATGTCGGCATCTTTCCGCGCGCCCCGCTGCAGCAGGACGCTTCTCTGGTCACCCCGCCGGACTTCCTGAAAGCGCTCCTCACTCTGCGCCTCTACAGACGTCCCTGGGATCGATGCTAAGTTCTCTGATCGGTCATAGCGCCCTAGGGACACCCGACGCTGTGACCGGGGCTGTGGGAGAGAGCCCTGAGATCCCACCGCCAGGATACCAAAGACCACCACCTTCCACACTAACGAAACCATCTCGACTTCGTCCAACTGGTTTACAGCAGGGTGCACTCCTATTTATATCCTGCACGACCACTACCCATAAGGCGTGGAGAGTCGGGGATCCAATCCAGACCCTTTTAGTCTTTAAATGAGGGTCAATCCAACTTATCATAGACTAAAGACGTTCCGAGTTTAAAGCTCCTTAAATATTTTCATTTTCTGAAGTTGATATTGGGGATGATTTTATAAAAATGTTTTTGCATAAATAATAGTGTCTGGCAAAAACTGTTGTGTGTTAAAACATTGCAACCTCAAACTTAGTTTTACTGGCTTTCGTTTGACACCCTTGACTTTTATACCCCAAAGTTAATTCAAATGCAACCAATTAACATCAAAAGCTACCGCTGTGTGAATGTAAATCTCACAATAAATTCACTGCAAACTTCCAGCGTCTTCATGTAATGCCTCAGCTGTTAACAGACTGTAAGAGAAAGAGAGATGGGTCAGTTGTGGAGATGTTTAATGCAGGATCGGGTTTCAAAACCATATCTCAAGCTTTCAACATCTCACAGAACTCTCTGTGAGATGGAAAGAGGATGGTACAACATGCAAATCTAAGACTTGTCCATCCACTTATACTGACTGTCCCCACATGAAGCATGGTGGTGGCAGGCCAGCAGCATCCTGCTGTTAGATTGTTTTTCTTCTTACTGGTAGTTGATGGGATGATGGAGGGAGGTAAATGCACGCCAGTAGTAGACAAAAGTTGTCTTAGGATTCAATGGCCTTGAGACAGTTGGAGGTTCACCTTCCACAAGACCAGTGACCTGAAACTAAAATGAAATAGCATAAATCAAATCATACTAATGTGCTGTAGTGTTGCAAATGCTGCCCTCTCATGGAAATTAGTGTAAACTGCAACAGAGAGGTTTTAGAGGCCCTCAGGGTGCAAAGATTAGTACATGTATTGTTCAGACTGGTTTATGTGCAGAACCACTGTGATGATGACACGCAGTGAGGATGAACTGCAAATAAATCCGTAGAAAGGTGATTCAGACCATGGCTGCAGCCAAAGAATCAAAATTCTTATAAGGTAAAAATTAACCAGGATGACCATGATAAATGAGGACATGTTTTGTTTTTACCAGTGAAGACTCAGATGGTGGTTAAGCAAATTATTTTTTAAGGGTGCGCACACTTACCTATTATTGTTTACATTTTTCCCTCAGACAGATTTGCTTGTTTTTTTTTTTTATTGAACTTTACAGGATATGTTTTTAAAAAATGTCCAATCATTTATATGAAATTTTATGAATTTTTATGTGGGTGTGTAAACCTTTTACATCCTCTTTCATTGCATTGCTGCTCTCCACAGATTAGCTATGCTTCCACCAGTGAGAGCTCAGTTTAAAATATAGACCAATTATCCTAACAGTGATGTTTCTGGATTTTTAAAACCTAAAAATAAAAATAAAATGGTGGTTCTTTAAAAATGATGGGAAATTTGCTCTAGTAGATAATGTTTGTGCCACTATAAATGCCACTATAAATGTGGTGTGCTTCCTGTAAATAAATGAGAAATTTTGCTTGCATGAACTCTGATGTGTGATTTCTTCCTCTGCAGAGATCTTACATCAAACAGTCAAGCACTGTAAATCAGCTAATTTGGTATTGACAATCTGGTTTTGGAACCAGAGGTCATGAGCAATTGGCCGATGACCTCACTGTGGCTCAAAACATGTTTTATTTAGCTAGACTGAAGGGAAAATGGCTCTTTGGATTGTAAAGGTTGCAAACCCCGATCTATTTTATCTGTATAATCTATATTACAATCTAAATCTAAGGTGCAAAATCCAATTCTAACAAATTCCAAGTTTTAGTTGTGTTAAGAGAGGTTCAGTACCTGCAATGCTTTAATGGTTGTTGTAGAATCTCCAGGATGCTGCAAGGAGCTGGATTGTGTAGCTTTGTACTGAGAAGGCTTAGATTCATGAAACAGCGATGTAGTGCTTCCAGCTTTGCAAATGAAGAACAGTCAGGGAGTATGACTCCAACATACGTATGTAGCCTATTGAAGGGAGAAAAAAAATAGTGCAACAGGCCTATGCAGCATCCAAATATAGTTGAGTTTTATTTTATTTTTTTAAAGGTATCATATGTTTTCCTGGCACATGGTGCCATTTTATAGCACAATTAACTAACTTCATTACCTTCTGTTGTTATAAAATTGCTGTATATACCAAACATAACCTAAAAGAAATTTGATTTCAAAATTTGAAATGTTGAATTTAGCATCTTACTCCTGGAATCCGTGAGAAGCTCCTGCATTTTCCAGTACTCTGCCTCCAGCAAGTCATCACAGCATTACTTCTTATGTTGATAGCAATCGTTGGACTGAGAAGTAATTCCTATGATGGACTCACCAGACATGCAGTTACACCAGGTGTTTGCAAATTGCTGCTGTCACTAATCTGGTGTAGCTGAGTGTGAAACAGGGGGAGGCATGGTTTGTGAGGAGAAAGCTTGGTTTGGGGACTGCTGTGGAAATGGACAGTGCTTTGTGAAAGCAAATGTTTAGGCAAATGCCAGTGGCTGTAAGGGGCAGTCAACAGGGGAGAGGTTGGACCAACTGTTACAACTGTTACAAAATAGTTACAAAACTATGTGTGGCAGTAAAGTGACAACTGTATGTCAGTGTAATGGTGGTGGCAGCATCCTGCTGTTTGGATGATTTTTTTTACAACGGCTACTGGGAGTTGATAGTAAGATGGATGGAGGTAAATGCAAAGCAGTCCTGGACAAAATGTGTCTTAGTATGTGATAGGCTTGAGATGGATTAATTGTCCAGAAGAATAAAAACGTTGACCTGTTAAATGAAAAGAGCTACATTGTATGAAGCATGCTGCCCTCTCATGGAGATTAGTGTAAACAACGGCAGAGATGTATCAGAGGAACTCAAGGTAAAGTGCAAAGATGAATACCTTTATTGTTCAGACTGGTTTTTGTGGTAAACCTCTGTCATGATGACATGCAGTGAGGATGAACTGCGAATGAATTCTTCTTTGTGAGTGATTCAAATCATCTCTCTGCTTTCGTGCCTGTATCTTATTCTAATGATATCAGTTGAAATCAGTCTGACAATGCAAATGACCCAGAACAGTGGGCAAACCTTATATGAGAAGAATTTTCCAGGAGAAAGCTCACACTGCAGGAGTTGAAAACACAGCCTGCACATCTGATTCAACCATGTTTTTGTTGAAGCTACTTGTAACTTTTATGAGTGTATTTCACTCCAGCTCTGAAAATACTGATTTCAGAGCTGAAATGAAGCATGCGTACCTTCATGGGGATGTTATTATTGGAGGTCTTTTTCCTATTCACCAACAAACCAACAGAACAACAGATCCTGGTCCAATATCCTGTAAAATGTAAGTACGTACCTGGCAAAGAATCCAATTGCATAGCTAGAAATTGTACTGTTTATTTTATGCCTCGTTTTGTAGGTTTGATATCCAAACATTCCTACGTGCCCAAGTGATGATCTACTCTATCCAAGAAATAAACCAACAAATGCCAAGACTGCTGCCCAACCTCACCCTTGGATATGACATTTATGATACTTGTGGAGATGTCAGCCTTGCCATCAGAGCAACTCTGCAGCTGCTGAAGGACCAGTCAGACCCACAGAGGTGTCTCATACCTGCATCCATCAATTCCTCCTTACCTGAACCTGAGACGAAGGTGGTTATTGGAGAGGAATCGTCTGAGGTATCCTTAGCAGTTGCAAGAGTACTTGCTCTACCATCAGTCACACAGGTTTGACTCTCACTATGTTTTATATGTTATGCAACATCTCTTTAAATGTAAATATATCAATTTGATACATACCAGATTATGACACTGAAATTTAATAGAATAAGATTTTGAAAATTCTTGAAATAACTGTTTCCACTTTTAATGTTTCATGTATCTTGTACAGTAAGACTGAAAAACGAACAAATCTGTCTGAAAGAAAAATATAATTTTAAAAAACTTGCAAATTTTTTTTGCAAAGGTTGCAAAGGTATGCACACCTGTAAGCCAAAATATGATTCCATTTTGACTCCAGGTTTTCTTTTGTTTGAGTCTATCAGCATCCCATATTTGGACCTAGGAATATTATAAAATGCTTTGCAAAAGTTCTCAAAAATAGTTCACATTTTGAAAAAAACTTTTTTATTTTAACCCCACAAATTTTCTGCAAGATTTACCTCTGAACTTTGACTTGGTCATTCCAAGACTATAAGTTTGTTCTTGTGAATTCGTTTTTTTTAATTTTTTTATTTGAATGTCTGCTTGTACTCATTGTGGTACTGAAAAAACAATATCGGTCAGCTTTCTAGTACTCATCTAAAGATTTGGGGGTAAAACTGACTTTTACATGAAGCTGTTCATGATTTCATTCTCTTTATAAAAACAGCTACATGAAATAAAGTCCCCATCGTGTTTCACAGTTTGGAAGATATTTTTTCAGCCTGCCCATTGCCTTCCTGTGTAACTCTGTTCAGTCTGAGTGTTCTCCTCTTGACTCAGATTGTCTCTGGTAGATTTTTTATTGGGCCAATCAGCGAACAGAAGGAGAAGTTGTGAAGGATGCCGTAAATTTTCAGTGTTGTTTTAGAATTGTAGTCTGTGTGTAGTTTTATCAGTTCCAGACTACATTGCTACATTGACCAATCCGTGTTGGTCACGCTTCCAGATATTGTACGAAACAAATAGTGTAGAACAAGTAGCTGTTTTTTTACCAGCCTCATAGTCTTTTGTTGGTGTGCTTTGTTGTTTTCATGCCAAACTTACCTTTGAGGCTTCAGGTAGCCGAGGGCAGGTTTTTTACCCATGAGGACTCAAACAGTGAATCAACAAAAAAAAAATTTAAGGGTGCGCACACTTACACAACCAGGTTATTATTGCTTTTTTATTCTTTCCATTTTTCCTCAGACAGATTTCCTTGCTTTTTGGTTGAACTGTACAGGATACCTGTCATATTAAAGGGGAAGAAAACGTCAGTCATTTATAGGAAAATGTATGAAATTTTATATGGATGTGTAGACTTTTTATATCTTCTTTCATTGCATTGCTGCTCTCCACAGATTAGCTATGCATCAACCAGTGAGCAGCTCAGTTTAAAATATAAGTTCCCCACCTTCCTACGGACTGTTTCCAGTGACAAACATCAGATGCAAGCCATTTACGAGCTGGTGAAGAATTTTTCATGGCAATCAGTGGCCATTGTGGGAAGCACTGATGAATATGGGAAGTATGGAACTGATAGTCTCCTGAAGCTCTTCACTGGCAATAATATTTGTGTTGACTTTGTGGACATTCTCCCTGATACCTTTGTCAAAAACTGTTCAACAGCAAGAGATCTGCTGAAAAAAATAGAAATTTCTACCGCTGAGGCCATCATCATGTTCACCATAGACAACAATGTTCGTATCATCCTTGAAGCAGTTGTTGAAAAAAATCTCAACAGAACCTGGATAGCAAGTGACACCTGGTCCACTTCTTCTAAAATCTCTGAGATGACAGGAATCGAAAGCATTGGTCCAGTTTTTGGTTTCAATTTTAGACAGAAGGAGGTGCCGGGCTTTCAAGATTACGTCACCTCAATGTTTAATGGAACTACAAACAGCATTTTGAGTTATTATCAAGTTTTCACAAACAGCTCCAAAGATGACGTGAAGTGTAACTGCGCGAATAAGACTTCTGACATAAACTGCTTGTACTGCTACATTGATCATGATGAATCCTACAACATCTACCTGGCTGTTCAGGTCATTGCTGAGGGCCTCAGAATCTTACTAAAATGTAACAATCAAAGCTGTGAACGGACCAAGTTTACTGCTATTGAGGTATAGTAAAGCTTCTGTTTTGAGTCATTCGTTACAAATTACTTTTTATATGTTTGGTTGTGATTATTAGTCGAACAAAGTCTAAAACGTACCTTTTGCTTTTCAGCAAATATCAGTCTTTTTGTTATTTATATCGCCTGTACAGGTAGTTTTGCACATTTGTCCTCAAGACAGTCAAATTATGCAATGTTCTGACATGGAGTATATAAATATCCCAGTATGTATAATCTCTGGCGCCAAGTCCTAACATATTGAATTAATTTTATTCCCATAACTAAACCGTATTATGGTAAATTAATAATGATATTGGACCCGTCTATGTGGTCTGTTTTTGTCTGTAAACATATTTAAACTACAATTCCATGACAAGTAATATCGGCCTAAAAATTGTCTCCACAGCTTTTTCATGTAATCAGGAAGATCAACATCACTGTGAATGACACAAATATCTACTTCGATGAAAACGGAGATCCCAGTCTGGGATACGACATATTGTTTTGGAACACATCTGCGTCCAAAGAAGGTGTTGAGAAAATAAAAATTGGAGAATACTGGCCAAATAAAAACATTTCATTTAACAAAGATCTGTCACAATGGAGAACCACTGAAAATGTAAGATAAAGATATATTAGTCAGTAAAATACAGAGCTCGTGATCATGTGCTAATCCTATTGTCTCTTTTACAGGTCTCTGTTTTTAACTGCTTCAAAACATGTAAACCAGGAGAAAGATTGGAATTACATTATGGAAAATGCTGCTATAGATGTGCTAACTGTTCACCTCAAGAGTCTTCTTATGGAAATGGTCAGTGTTATCTTTACTATCTACGTTTTGTTTTTGCCTAAAACACAATTTTCTCCTCTCTTACTTTACTTGCCATCAGTTTGAGCCCGTTAGCTCAGAAGCACTTGGTTTCTATTAGGACAATGATCCAAAGCGTACAATCGTTCCCCCTCTTTTTCCCAGTCTCACATGAAAATGCAGCCAATGTCTTTTTTTTGTTTGTTTTTCATATTCTTTCTCTTTGTCTCCTTCTGCAGATAGTTTTTGCAGTCTATGTGAAGAGAACGAGTTCTCACCAGCAAACCGCAGGTATACTTGTGAGAATAAAACTGAAGAGTTTCTTGAGTGGTCAGACCCCTTCTCCATCATTCTGGTCACGACATCTGCTATTGCAATAATTGCTACTGCAGTCATTGCTATCGTCATTGGCTTCAACTGTGGGACTCCCATTGTTAAGGCAATTGGAGGTTCCCTGTGTTATGTGGAGATGGCCTCCTTGCTCCTCGGCTTTTGCACTACCTTCACCTTTATAGGAAAACCCACACCAAATTCCTGTGTAGGCATTCCTCTGTTCGGTATAAGTTTCTCCCTCTGTATCTCCTGCATTCTGGCCAACTTAATTCAGATCCTGCTAGGTTTTAGCTTTGACCCGAGGGTTTGCTCTAAGATTAAGAAGCTTAATCATCCAGTAGCTGTGGTTGTCATCATCTCTGGTGTGCAGTTGGGTGTATCCTTAGCTTGGCTAATCGTTCTCCCACGTCTTCCTTCAAAGGACCAGAAAGAGTCCACAATATTGTACCAATGTAACATGTGCGAAAAGTCCAAAAAGTTTTTTGCTGCCACAATAGTCTACAACTCTTTCTGGGGCGTTGTGTGTTTTATCTTTGCATTCAAAGGTAGAAAGCTACCAGACATTTACAAAAATGCCTCATTGATCACAGTGAGCATGGTGCTGTTTTTAATCATATGGATTGTTTTCCTCCCAATTTATCTCACTTTGGAAGGAAAGTACAAACCGGCTATAAGCAGTGCAGCCATTTTGATCTCATGCTTCAGCATCCTTGGCTGTCACTTGGCCCCCAAGTGTTACATTATGTTGTTCAGGAAAGAGATTAATAATCAAAATGCTATCAGTGAATATATTAGGAAACATTATGAGAGGAAGGACTTATCCGTGATTTCATGATCATACTTGCTTGTCTTTGTTAAAGATGAGCTGCAAAATAATACAATAGAATCCAGACATGAACTGTATGCAAAGACAAAGTCAAACTTTTCTTCTCATTGTTTGACATTAAATCAGACTAAAAGTTAGGTAAGCTAACTAGAAAACTTTACTAAATATCTAAAGTGAAAGATGGAAGGAGGGTAAACTGAGTACTCTATCGATATGGACTAAAAGGCCATTCAGAGAGTAAAAATCTATCACATCATATTGTAATGCATCATGTTGTTGGGTGTTCTATTGCAGGCAGAATTGGTGCATTTCACAAAATAGATGGAATCAAAAGGAATGAAAGTTATGTGGAAATAGTGAACGAACATCTTAAAGCAGCAGCTAGAAAGTTTAAGATTGTAACACAAATGGATCATTCAAATGGATCTTCCCACTAAATTAGTTACAAAATGGCATAAAGACCCATATGTATGTAATATGTATGTAAACTTCTTGATTTCAAGAAAGTACAAAAACAATTCTTGCTCATTGTAAATAGTTAGCAAAAGGTTATTCAGTAATCCTGACTGACCTAAAATGACAAAAGTTTGGTGAGAGAGTGAGAAATTAAGGTGATGTCTTTTGGGACAGGAAATGGATCTTCATGATTGTTATTGTACTGTTAAAAAAATCCATTGACACTAGCTTCCCTCTCTTATTGAAATTGAAATTTGGCAGTTGCCTTTGGTAAAATTTCAGGTGCCACAAGACGGGAATTGAGTTTGAAAAATAGCAACGAATTAGCAAAAAAAAAAAGAAAGAAAAGCAGATATGATGCAATGCTGGTTGCAGGGCTAACTCCGGGAAGCAGAGTGGAGAGAGAGCAAATCCCACCGCAATCAGGAGGCATCTGTTATTACACCTTTCAGTTTACTCTTCTAAACACACTTTATTTTTAGCTATACAAGGATTTACATGAAATATGTAAAGGGAAAGCCACATATTTAAAAAAAAATCTTTTTTCAAAACTGCTGTTATAAATATTATAACTGCCATGATGTTTTCAGTCAATGATACAAAGAGCTATTGCAGCCCAAGGCCAGTGAAATTAATTCTTAATCAGAGCAAATGGTGGCAAAACTAAAACACTGCTTTTCATTAGCATTATTATTATTCTTTGTATATTTTAATATTAATTTCTCTTGTACAGGGTTTCGTGATTTTATGTCTGTGAAAAGCATTTTATAAATAAGCTTTTCCTACTTACTAAAAACTTAACTAACTAATCCAAACTGAAGGAGATGGAGAATTCCTTGCATGGCCAAGAAGCAAAAAATACATTTGCACCTTTAAAGTTGTATATATTTTGTTGAGCAAACAAACTCTATAAAACTGGGTTTGTGATTTCATGGCACGCTAACAACATGGGAAAAAATAAAATGCAAAACCCGTGTGCAGAGTAAATGTATTTGTGGAAGCGTGCTTCCTCTTTCTGTAGAATACCGTGTGCAGAAAGCTTGTATTTGGCTATCAAATCGAGCTCACATTATCACTCGAAAAACAAAGCCATAACAATCTCCTCTTGTGCGAAGTATTCCAGTCTGTCATGCCTGAAAGGATTTAGGTCAAAACATGTTTATTTATGCTGGTGCTGGGAATTTCGGGGATCTGTTTGTATTTAAAGGTATTGCAAATGAATTCTGCTGAAAATGACAGATAAATGCTATATTTACCCAGAATAATATGAAGTTGGACTAATTTCACACTTTCATCTGTATTGTTATTCCTTATGCTATCAAATATTTTTGCTATTGGGAATAAGGGCATTGATATACCTGTTTTTTCTGTAACATGTCAATAAGGAGGCTTCTTATTTTGTTCAAAAGGATGAATTAAAGCTTTTACATGATGCTGGTTTTGAGTAGGCTGGGTTTTTTTTTTTTTTCCTTATTCCTTCATCTGCAACAAGATCATTATCTAGTGACTCTCCAAAATACACCATTTACTGCATGTCCAATTTTCTCAAAGATTAAAGCACCAGCAGGAGGATGCTAAAGTTAAAAATTACTTTGAAAGTAATATAGACAGCAAAAGAATGTTCCTTCCCAAACAATTTATTGATAAATTGTTTTAATCTTAAATATAGAAAAATATTTGAAAAGAATTTTAAATGTGTAAATTATTAGATAACATTTACATTGTTATATTTACATTGCCCCTATTAATACTTAAACTACACCTAATTATATAAAACAGTGTCTTTAATTCCCTTCACACATAAACTCACACATTATATTAAGATAATCTCAAGACTGACAAAATAAAACGTCACAAATTGTGAACTCCACCTTATGGTCATTGCACATTGCACCACTGCTAGAAGGGTTTTAAAAAACGGAAATAATTAACTTATCAGTGGTAGTATTGTGCAAATATTGAGGTGTAAATGTAATTTTCTTTGCAATTATTGTTTTATCCTAGAAAAAAAAAGTCCCTACAGTTCATTGGTCGTATTATTGCCTCGTACCTTTTATCATTTGTCTCCATTTAGTCTTAAAAAAATTCAAAATGTGAGCACTAGATGGCACCAGAGTTGGTGATTCTGTAAAAATAAACGTTGACATGTGCACTCTTAAAAAGAAAAGTCAAGATTTGGTTCTGCACCTAATATTTATTAAAAAAATACAAAACTTCAAAAAGTTTCCATAGGAAAGCGATATGAATGTGCTATCCCATCTCTTTCATATCCAGTTTACATGCATGGGCAAACTTTGAGTCTTGTTAATATCATGAACATACATATTAATATTATCGAAGAGTTACCACAACATAAAGATAAAAAATAGAGGAGAGGGTGTTGCTTGCTGTTTGAGTCCCTGTGTTTAAGTGTTAATCTTCAAGATTTTATTCTACTTTGAGAATCCATTTTTGAATACTACTAACACAAAATTTGTATAAACACTTTCTGAAAAACTTGAGTTGTTAGACCTAAGTTACTGTTACAAACATTGAAATAAAAACACAAGATGCTTAAGATCTTGAAGACCAACACTTGCAAAGTTCTGTTCAGAAGTAGAGCTCATGGAAAAGATAATTATAGCAGCCATCTGAGGATCTTTATCCCACCTCAGACCATTGCTTTGTGGACATCAGATGTGAATAGTTGCTAGCGGTGAAATACTCTGACCTAATAACATGGTGCAGGTCAGTAAGCATAAATAAGGTCTGGAATTTTGTTTATGTTCCCAAAAACCAACAACCACCTCCATCTCCAAATACTTACTTTCATAGCTGAGTCCTTCTGACATGTGATGTCAGTTCTTCAATTTAAATCTTTGTTTTTTACTTTTTTCCCAGTTCTAAAAATAGGCACATAATTAAGTACCTCATACAAATACTAGAGGTCAGCAGCAAATTATATTAATACAGAGCTGCTTGTTACACTTTATCCGATACCCACAGAGATAGTCCAAGGTGTGATTCAGCCTCAGTCAAAGGTTGACTCCCAGCTTCTGTACAGAACACTGAAATATGTGCAACAACATCCCCACTTCTCTCCTGTCAAGTAACTGGCCTCAAAATTTAGCTTGAGAACTATCTGCTTAGTTTAATAAAAAATAATAATAATAATAAAACAATAAAATTTAAAAAAGGATAAATCTAAAGAAAACAGATTCTTTCTGTAGCTGGTCTTAAACCACATGGGCATGGCAAGGCTTAGTGGACATGTCCAAGCTGCTCTCTCGGCCACAGCATGCTGGAAGGTCGAACAAGGAGGACTCCTCTACCGGAGCTGGAAGGCCCTGGGAGCAGACTTGCTGCACATATTGCCTAAAGGTGAAATGGGCACAAGTTATAATTTTAAAAAAGGAACTTTAAAAACTGTAGAATTTCCTCATGAGTTAATTTCTAAGACAAAAACTCACCAGGCAGGACGGGACATGACATAGTAAATGTCTGGTCTTTGGAAGCCATTAAAGGTGGAGGAAGCAGCTACAGTGTAGGCACCCATGTTCTCAAAAACAAGCCAGTCCCCCACCTGGAGGTCAGGCAGGGTACACAGTTCCACAATCCGATCTAGACCATCACATGTAGGGCCCCATATGCTGCAGGGGTACACCGCCTCATCTGGTTTTGGTTTCTATAAGAAACAATCGGAAGAAAGTTTATAAAGATCTGGTCAGCATTTTTTTTTTACCCACCGCAGTGATAAACTTTGAATCTGACTGACCTTATGCAATGTCGGCAAACAGTGAGCGTGGTCATAGAGGATGCAGTTGAAGGAGCCATACACCCCATCATTGACATAGTACATCAGAGTTCTGTCACTGGTCCCTTCATCTTCCTCTGCAGGAAAAAGGTAAGCAATTGGTTTCATTGTCATAATTAACTGAGATAAATAATATCTCAGTTGTCTGTTCAACCAAAGCCCTTACCATCTGAAGATGATTCGTCATCCATGATGACCTTCTTAGCAATGATATTCACCACTAATGTGTAAGCAGATGCCACGTAGAAGCGTCCCGGCTCAGCGATGACCCTGACCCCGGAGTCGACAGGAAAGTACTTGTCGAGGGCCGTGTTGATTACTACTGTAATCTATAAATGGAAATGAGTCCACACGTAAGTCAAGTAAAATTTTACTTAAAACACAGAAGACTGGTTAAACAAAAACATTTCAATCTACCTCTTCAAACTTCAGTTCAGTGTCATCTGAACCAGGAAAACCTCCTCCAATGTCCAGGAGATCCATGTTGAAGCCAAGCTCTTCCTGCATGTCCAGACATTAAGTTTAGGCTTCTTTGCAGAGCAGAAAACATTCATTACAGCTGAATACGCTCTTTACGAGCAACTCACCCCCATATCAAAGACACAGCGAGCATCTGCAATGGCTTTGGTGTAGGTCTCTGCATCAGTGCAGCCGCTGCCAACATGAAAACTGACACCGATCACATCCAGCCCCAGTTCCTTTGCCCGCTCCAGGAGACCGCGACAAGCTTTGAGGGGAGCACCAAACTTCACACTGAGGCGACACACAGCCTTCGAGTCATCTGTGGCGATGCGCAACACCAACCTGAACGGAGAACAGGAACGGCTTTAACAAAGGCCAAAAATCAAAGACAATTGTTGAGTTTAAAAAGCAAAACTCTTACTTGGCATTGTCGTGACAACGGGCCACTTTCATGAGCTCCACTTCACTATCAAAGGTCATCATTTGGACTCCGTGTGCAGATGCGTACTTTATTTGTGAGACCTGCTTGCAGGGGTTGGCGTAGATTATTCTGCTTGGATCCACTCCCAGGGACTGAACAAGCTGGATCTCCGTCTGTGGGAGGACAATACCAACAGTCAGCAAAAAACGCAGGAGGCACCAATGCACTTTCAGCAAATAAATAAATTGTGCTAACAGCATTGATGGAAAGCTCCCAAAGCCTACCTTGCTTGCACAGTCGAAGCCAGTTCCCAACGATGCCAGCGTCATAACTACAGCCTGGCTGTCGTTGCACTTGACGGCGTAGAAAGGAGTGATGCGAGGCAGAGCTCTTGCCCAACGAAGATGTTTTCGTAAAACATCTCCTAAGTCACAGACATAGAATGCATCCCTATCATCCTGAAATAGAAAAACAAAAAGGATGTTATAGATTACCTTTAACACATATGAATAGTGAATTAGACCAGCTTCTAACAGGCAAAAACAATTCTAAAAGAGAATCACTTGGACAAAGCTATCCGGTTTAATCAAAGGTGTAGATTTTCAGAGTATATCCTGCTGACAAAGCAAATCAGACCATCTGTCCATTACATAAACCCCACCGGATACTTACTGTCAAGGATGACTCATTGATTTTCTGCTCAACAATGTCCCGAGCAGAGAAGCCCTCTTCAAGAAAGGAAAATTCAAATTTGTTGGGTGTGGTGGTGTTCATCTTGATCAGTACTTTCAATTTGTCACACGTAAACTGAAAAAAAAAAAAAAAAAAAGAATACTTAGAAGACAGCATCTTTTCCTCTTATTGATTACTCAACTTTATTAGACTCTGGGGATATGACATGTATAATCACTGTGAAAAATGTAAGAAATTCCAAAAGCACTTGGGTAAAACATGACACTTACTTGGATATGAAAGAGTTGGAATATGGAGCTGCTGTTATTCAGGTGCAGAGAAGCCAAGGCGGTTCACCAGTGAAGTTAAACCCCTTAAGATACAACTCAAGGCCTGGGCCTGTTGAGCAGCTGGAGTGTGCCTTCCTAGAGTGAAGATTCTGAAAGGAGGAACTTTTATTTAGTATTCTAGAGAATCTGAAGTACAAACAATACATGTGTACTCATACAGCAGCGTGAATGAATAACTTCATGCTTTGTTACTCAGTCTTAAACTGGCGCCCTGATCGATACATTCACGTGGCTTTCTGATTGTATAACTTATGATTAACTTGACGCTAGGGTTGAAAAAAAAAAAATCGTTGAAAGACGAGATACTTGTAAGTCACACCCAGTCTAACGCTTTAGCCAATCAGAGATGAAGAACCTTCTTCCATTTCGAACGATGGAGTAAAAACTAACCAATCAGCAATGAATGACGTTCATATGCCGGTTCCGTTGGAGCGCCTAACGCCATGAGGCAATGTTGGGTTTTCAATTTATTACGAAACTCATTCATCAAAAGATTTAAAAAAAACAAACGTGAATCATTAAAGTTAATCACAAAATAGAAAAGACAAAAACATCCCGTTTGTCATAACACCAAAACCAGCTACAGAGAATAAGTCTTTCATGGCTTCGCCGTAAGGGTAACAAAGAAAACGGCTTGCTAGCTTAACAGACTGTCACACCGGCCACGTCGTAGCTTTTAAGAGCAACGTAACACTAAACTTAACCGACCAATTAATTACAGAGACTCACCAAATGGCAAAGTCTTACCTTAAAAAGCATTTACAAAGAGTTTGTCCATTAGACCAGAAAGCTGGGGTTTAAAATAAAGCAGGTCCCTTCTTGTGAAGCGCACTGCTTAAGGTGTAGTCTGACTGAGCAGCGCAGAGTGAGCGCTGGAGTATTTATAGAGCGGCCGTTTCCGGGGCAACGCAGCCAGCTGAAACCGGCCTCCCATCCACGTAGGAACCGGTTTAGGCTTGTCAACTCATCCACATGGTGGATAGAGGAACCTCCGCGGAAGGGACCACACACCAGGTTTATGGAGGTGCAGCAGACCCCTCAAACCAAATTTATTTCTTCGAGGAGACTAATTTTGTGTCTACACTGTGATTAAGACATAACAGAAAAAAA
The DNA here is from genome assembly GCF_003331165.1 of Xiphophorus hellerii. Classification (NCBI taxonomy): domain Eukaryota; kingdom Metazoa; phylum Chordata; class Actinopteri; order Cyprinodontiformes; family Poeciliidae; genus Xiphophorus; species Xiphophorus hellerii. The sequence goes on along the minus strand of NC_045690.1, from coordinate 14,791,932 downwards.
CTCCGAAGTTAGCCACTGGTAAAATAAAAAACACAATTCTCTATACGCACTTTGTTGCTACTACTACTGTAATAACGCATTTCATTCACATCTTTTAGTTTATTACCATTCAAGAAATGTCTCTGATAACTGCTCTGGTATGCTTAGACAAACTGGTTTGTCATTTTCAAGATAGCTTTTTCTTTATGAAGAAGTTGACAAATTGTAGTAAGAGTGCCAATGGTTTTACTCAGACTTCCTTTTGTATTACTTAAAAAAGGTTTAACATCAACTACTTATATGGAACTTATAACGAACTGAATGCTTGAAAAGCATTCTGTTCGATACATTCATTTTGAAAGAAAATTAAGGTTGTTTCTTTCTACTGAAAGAAACTATTGTTATATTTCTGTAATAAATACTAGTTATTTTTGGCTTGGTTAGGATTTATAATCTTCCATGTGTCAAAGTGTCAAATAGCCCCAATAAGAACCATAATAACTTGATATATGGTACATTCATCTTAAAAGAATACAATGAAACGATATGTAGGGTTGGGTCATTTTGTATCTCTGCTATTAATGAAATAGGCTATCAAAAATCTACAAAAACATAGTGGTTTGTGTACAAGTGATTTGTTTCTCTAACAAAGTGGAAATAAAAAAGGGACAAACTGGAAGGAATGGTGGTGGATGATCATAAAGAAAACTTCTTGCAAAGTAGCAAGAAATTATGAAGAAATAAGGTGTGTCTCTGGTCCTTTGCACAAACTGACAATGTGCAAACCTGTCAGTTTGTGCAACGGCTGTCAGCAGATCGTGTAAGACAACTAATAAATATCGGTAAATAATTTAAATCACCAAGTGCTTAAATAGGAAAACATTATGGCAACATGGATTAGGTATGTTCACACTGTTGGGTTCTTGGATATTATTTTTTATAGGCAATCGATGTTTAAATAAGTCCTCAGTAAGACTTATTTAAACATATAAAGTTAGGTTTAACTTTTAACAAGTTAAACCTAACTTTTTAAAAAACAAAAATTACAGGAGGTCAATAGAATATAACCTGTCAGTGTGAATGACAGCTCTTTTTACAAACCTGCAATATGTTTGTGTTGCCAACAGAGAAGCTCAATCATACTTGGCTCAATCATTGCAACCAAATCATTGGTTGCAATGATTTGTCAGTTCTGAGTGACAGAAAAGTCTCAATGATGTCACCTGGCTCGACTGAGGTCTGTTTGGTCTCAATGTGAGCTTGTGGTCTGCATGATGAGATTAGAGAAGGTTTAAAGGACAACTGACATGGCAGAGTCACACTGAATCACAACAATCCTACGAAGTCACGTGTGTCTATAGTTTACTACTGTGTTACATCAACCAATTATTTGGATCCCTAAAATACAAGCTGATTTAGTTTTCCATAGCAATTTTTATACAGTTGCAGCTATTTTTTCTTGATGCTTCTCCTCATTTTACTCTGCAGACTCCAAAAAAATCAAACTACATTTTGCATTTAAAAACATTTTTTAAGTCGTCAGTAATTATATATGTATATATAGAGAGAGATATAATAACTGTTTCATATGTTTATATATGTATGTTTATTGTTTTTCTTTTTTTTTGATGTGGCACATTTTATGACTCAATAACTTGGTTTGTACCAAGGTTGTTTTCATGGCTCTTCTTCTAAGTGCTATAATTTTCAAACCAGGCAGACATTTCACCCTGACAGCACACTCTGATCAGCACGAAGATCGTTTTCATAGCCATTTGGTTTACACGCAGACATTACCAAATGGAGAAAAATTAAGGTTTTTGGTTATTGTGACCCAACACATATGGAAATGCTGCACAGGGATCAGATCGGAGGAAGTTTTGGGGCTTCTCACAGACCACATATCTGTGGCCCTGATGGTTTTTCCAGGTCTTCAAACCACAATCTAGATTGTCCTCAGCACACTTCAGGGTTTCCATTCTGCAGGGTCTTTAAGTGAAGTCATTTTTACCAGGAGATGTAATTCTTTAAAACTAAGAAACTGTCTGTTTCTGTGCTGGTAAAAGTTTAAATGAGGTTGACAGGGGAATTTTAACTCTGACATAATCTGCAGTTATTTTTATGCAAAGCACAAACCCTTGGAGCACTGACTTCTTATATAAAGCATCCAGGAACTAAGCAAATACTTGAGGGCTAATTAATTTTCTACAGATATTAACTTATTTAAAATCACAAGAACAGGAAACACTAAAACAAATGTCACGGTGAACTGTTCCACATCATTCCAGTCTTTTATTTTCTGTTTTGTTTCTTGCCTTTATGCAGCTAATATGCCATCCTGTCCTTCACCCCTCTCCTTCTCTTCCTCTTGTAATGTCTAGCTCCGTCTCTGTGTACAGTGTCTGTTATCGTAACTGTGGACTATTGTGGCCCAGCGCCCACAGTTGCAAGGTCCCACCATCAGACAAGGATGATGATTGTTGGTGGGTGCCCACAAGATACAGTACAGGATTTGAGGCCTTGACTGCGGTGCTGAATGTCACTGTTATTTTCCTCAACAGCTTTTAGAATACCCAAGGTCTTTTCCGAACCAGTAACTGTCTTCAGTGACTCAAAGAATAGAATAAAGGTAGTGTATAGGAGGGATTGGTGAGGGAGAGGTGAAGGAGGATGAAGAGGGCAGAGAGAAGTGGTTGGTCCACGTGCACTTTTATCAAGAGGGAACGATATCTGTGAAATGCAGAACAAATGCACCAGCACAAGTTTTCAACAATGTGAGTGACACTCACAGATGTGGTAACAACAGAGAGAAAGAGTTGATGAAAAATACTAATAAAGATAAGTTAAAGAGGTAGTGGATTTTTAATATAAGGTAGCACATGTGTCGAGCTCAAGAGTTGGAGGGCCAAATCCGTCCCACTATTGCTTTTTATGTGGCCCTCTTTAGACTCTACATACAAAGAGCTTTCAAAAAGCAATTAAATATATTGTCAAATTACATCAGCATGAAAAGGTGTTTAATACTCACACCTATTTATTTATATTTTTGACAGTTTGTAAGTGGGTTTAATCAATGCATTCTGGAGCAACCGGCACTTTGAGGATATTCATGAGCTTAAAATAAAAATGAGTTTCTCTTTACTGTATCTAGCCTACCTTAGATACAGTGCTGGGGAATACATATTCTTACAATGTTTTTTTTTCTTTTTTTTTGTTAAACCTACAACTTTTAGATCATCTCACAAATTTTAAAATTAGATAAAATGATGTTGAAGGGTTAGGGTTAGAAGAGCTCTATAGTTTTAATCAAAGTGGATAAGCAGGAGGTTAGTGGGACACAGGACAATGTTGGGGGGTAGTGATCTACATGTAAAGTGAGAGACTGAATGGTGGTGAAGTAGAGTTTAAATTATCCTCTAATGGTCTTCCAGCTGCAGTCATCTCACATTAGCAACCTGGTTTCTATTGGTAACTCTGCTGCATCAAGCTGCTGCCAGCACCTGATTCATCCATTCATTTAAGCTAATTCACTCTGTGAAACCAATAGGTAGGTGTCAGGTCAGAGATTGGGAATCACAGGTGTTAGGAAGTAAGCAAGCAAAATCCACGAGGGCTTGACCTCCATTAGATTAACATTTCTGGCTGACCCAGACAGAGGCTGACGATGGTGTCTCAACACTTGGCGTATCAAGCGAACAGATGGTGCAGGAGATCAACAGTCTGGTAGGATGTAGGTAAAACCTCTATTACCTATCACTCTGACCAGTTAGACATGTGGCTTCAAACTGTGAAATAATTTTATGCAGAGCTTTGCACAAAGGTTTTTACTTGCTTCCAGATTTCTTCTCCTTGGGGTTTTTTTTTTGACACATTTACATGTTTCACAAAAAAAATAAATAAAAAAAATATCACTTCACAAGAAACTGACAACAACCACACATCGTATAAGATCAATCAATCAAATCAAGGACAGATTAAATAGTCACTGACTTCATTATTACAGTCATATCTAATTGACTGTGAGAACCCACAGTTGAAATACACATGGAACGGGGTTGAAGGTTCCCAGGAAGGACCACCAAAATTACTCCAAGATCTCATTAAGGACTCAGTCAAGAGGCTGCAAAACAGTCCAGAACAACATCTGAAACTCAGTAGGCCTCATTCAGTTAAGATTAGTGTTTATTATTCAATTGTAAGAAAGACACTGGACAAAAAATGCATCTATAGGAGTGAAAACCATAGCCGAACAAAAAGAAAACAAGTCCCTGAATCACATTTCCCCAATATATTCACAAGAAAATATGTGAAGAATATTTTGTTTGTGGAACTTTTCTGAAGTCAACATGCTACGTATTATCTAGCCTAAAATTAACATAGCGGTGGTAATGTCCGGTGCTGTTTAACTGCTTAACAACTTCAAGGACTTACTGTAATTGATGAAAGTGTGAGTTCCGCTCTCTACTGTAGGAGAAAGTAATCAGTTCTTAAACTCAAATCTACTATTAATTAAGCTCAGATCAAGCTTGCTTGAGTCAAGCAGCAGGACAGTGATCTAAAGCAAGTCTACTCCTGAATGTCTTTGGAGTGGCACACTCAATATCTAGACTTAAATCTGATAAACATGCTATGGCATGATCGCATTTAGTCAGATTGTTACGTCTGACGAAAGAAACAAAAAAAGTTATACAAGGCGTAAACACTCTTTCACAACATTGTACCTAAATTCACATATTAGAATATATTGTTGCTGTTCTTCTCTTCTTGCTTCAAGAAAAAAAAAAGAAAAAAAAGTGAGCTGTAACAATGAGATGTTCCAGGGAAACACAATGTTCCACATTTTCACTGAATCTGAAGACAGTCACTTGCAATTTAGGTTTGGCTGTGAAGTCAGGCATGTTACCACAATACCCTTATTAAAAAGACTCAGTTAAAAGGTTCGTTTTTGTAGTTGACTCATCCAAGGCTGGTTTCTTCACCAGGCTGATGCCGTCACACTGTTACTAATTACTTATGTAATTTTCCGTCCTCACAAGTTGCAGAACAAACTCATGTTTGTCCTGCAGATATATATGTTATATATGTTATAACATAACATTTACAATTTTTCACCCCTGAAATATTGAAGGTACAACAAAAACTATTTTGTTTTTTAAATTCATTTTCAAGGAACACAACAAAAGCTTGTGAAATTTCAACAAATTATATTGTGATTTTTTGTGACAAACACAAATTTGTGCAGGAATACAAAGTAGGAAGTATTCCAAACACCAAAATGTTATGATAACAAAGAAGTTCTGTATCATGTGTCTAATAAAAATATTACCAACAATCAGTCAGAAGGTTAAATGTAGCCCGAGGTTCATTCCTGCAACTTTCAGCTCATTTCTGCCCCCATTGTTTAATCTGTCTCTCTGCTGACTCATCATATCCTTCTTTCAGCACAGATTCCAACACATTACGCTCCAGGCTGTGTGGAGATGAAGACAAAAGTGACCACATTTTCACTGGAATATCTTTTGTGAGTCTGGGTGTTGGCCTGAAGCTCAGTGAAAAGGCTGCATCAGCATATTTTACTCCTTTGATCCCCATGCAGGAAAAAGACACAGACAGAAGGACAAACTCACAGGTTTACGCGTTCAAGTGTCGGAGGTCTGCTATCCACATACAAAGTTGCAGCAGGTCGACGTGTAAAACACTGAAATATTTGAGAACACAATGTGAGCCCTGCCAAGCAAACAGACACTTTATGCTTGTTTCAAGGCTGCGTTGGTTTGCAAGTTGACGCTGCTGCCAGCTAATATTATTAGTGTTCACACTGAACCAAAAGTGTGATGTATTGTCTATGCTTTAAAACCTGAAAATAGTTTTAAAATTTGGGTTCTTAAGTTTTGCCATAAAAATGAGCACATTTTACATGCAGGGCTGTTTTTATTTATTTATTCTTTTCAAAATGTTACCAGCCTTTTCAACTTCTATAGAAAATGTTGGTGTCCCCTGATTATAACTGTTCATTTATAGTTCTGGCTGTATGTTTAGGATCGTTATTGGGAGGTGAAACTCTGTGCCAGACTTAAGACTTGTTCACCTGTTAACTGGTTTTCTTAAAGTATTGCACTCTATATAGGTCAATCCATCTTCCACTAAATTCTGACCAGCTCCAGTCTAACTGCTGTAGAGAAGAACCCTGTGACATGAAGCTGCCACCGTCGTGCTTCGCCACGAGAATGATCTTCAGAGTGAGTTTTCCTCCAAACATAGCATTTTGTATGCTGGGCTTAGTTTTTGTCTCTGACCAGACCACCTTCTTCCATACGTTTTTAGTGTCTAATACTGTACATGGGTAGTAGCCACCTCTATACAGGACATCTTTCTCAATGACTATATATATATATATTTTTCTGACCACTCCTCCAAACAGGTCAGATTTGTGGAGGGTGATTGCAAGTGGGGGAATCTGTTGACAATTGTCCTGTAAGTTTTAGTGCACATTTCATTTGCATGCAAACATTTTTAGAAATAAAAAACCTGGTTCTCAGTCACAATAAGCAGGTGCAGACATCATCTATAACGTTATCTGGAAGCTATGTTTATAAGAAATAGGAAAAAGAACCAGCAATGACCTGAAACAAGACCTATGATGCATCATCCTTAGGTTGATGTGATATTTTTGAAAGAGATGCAGCCTCAGTGGCCCTAAATGGTACATTGTGTTATTTTGTTCAGATCTTGTTTTATTTTAGCTTTTAAGTGACCTACTTCTTCTCTCCTATTTGTTGGTTGCCACGGTGAAGCCGTAACTTTGAGAAAGAAAAAGGAGACAAGACGCTTGCAAGGACAATGATGTTGATGTGTTACACAGGGAAACAACGTGACTGATGTGCCAACACAAAGGACGAAACGAGGCTGCAGGTTAGTCATCAAGCCCCATTTACACTCTGTGCTGATGACAAAAACACGATTTTTACGCAACCTCTCTCTTTCTCTATTTACAAAGCAGGTGATTGAATGGCTGTGTCCTTAAACTAGAGGGAAGGGAAGGATTAAAGGTAGGAAATGACACATTTAGAAAAAATATCCCCCATCAACATGCTCATCAAATTACAATAAATTAAAAATCCTTTGATATTCAAAGATTTGCTAAAATGTTACATTGCTGAAAGTCTAGGTTTAATTAAAAATAAATAATAGGCAAATAAAAATTTTTTTACACACAAAATCTGACAAATGAATCACACACTAGAATCAAATGCATTTTAATGAGTCCAAAGGCCTTTAGCTTCCTAATATTTGAAATGTGTCAAGCTTTTACTTCTAATGGAAATAAATTATGTATTTGTTATTGATATAAAAAGAAAGATCATCTTTCTCTGTGAATCCTAATCTGGTGGAAATAAAAGTCCAGAACAGAGCTGGGACTGAAAGTTTTGGTAGGAGAAAATATATTGCTCACATTGGTGTCAATTGTGGATTTATGTTTAGTTTGGAGAGGATTGGCAATTTTTTTTAAAGTTTGTTTGTGAATGCATCAAAATTAAAAGTTAGTGTTTAGCTTCCTCTAGCATATTTGAATTTATGTTAATGTTGCTTGTACGTTTGGCAGATGCTTTTATCCAAACTGACAAGTTGATAATATTGTACTACTTCAGAAGGAAAATTAGATGTAGAACTCAAACTATCAGAGTTTATTCAGAGTTGTAGGACATTGTTACAGCTGTGGGGAGGAGGGATTTCCTGTAGCAGTCAGGAGATCTGAAAAAGCATCTGGCTTAAGACACTTTTGTTGTGACCAATACGTTTTCCATTTTCTGAAAAGTATCTCTTCTGGAGTTTGTCACAGAATAAGTCAGACTGGACTGTGTTAAATGCACAGGAAAAGCAGATGCATGATGTCGTCCATAGCTTCAACTCTACAATGATCAGCAAACATTACCTTAATCTGAAAAGAGGACTTCGGACGACAGTCCAGGCTTTTATTTCCCTTTCCCAGTGGTTCTAGAACACAACAGCTGAAGTTTGTGTTCTGGGTACATCTCTATGTGTTGGCTTTCAAAAACAACATTTTTCCTTCCACTAAACTTTTCATTAATATCCTTAGATACAAGTTTCACACATTTTTTTAGGATGTTTCCATTGTGCACAAAATGCAATGACTGCAAGGACATTCAGCCCTCTCACCTAGGAGCTTTTTCATAGCTTCAGCCATGCTTATAATACAACTATAAGGGTAGATGACAAGTTTGTTAAGAAATATAGAAAATATACATTTTTGCTATAAGGTAATAAAGCTTTCGTGAAGAACTAAAATGTATCCGATAATTCTGCAAAATAATCTAACAACAATGTGAATGGACACCACAAAAACCATGGTCAAAAGATTTCTAAAATCATTAAATTTAGATGATGAATGAAGGAAGAGCTTTCTACAAATATATTGCAAAATTTAATTTATACATTAACAAAATTATGGGTCAGCAATAGAAAATATCAAAACATTGTTAAAATAACACATTTGTTCCTGTCCTGGTTTGAAACTAGCCTTTTGAGGAGTTTCCTGAAATCTCAACCAGCTAGCGATCTATTCGCAGACAGGACTCTGACATGTCATCTTGTTTTACCATTAACACAGACACTGACAGCGGCAGTCTGTTTTTAATATCCATGGAGTTCGCAGACAGGGGGCTCAGACCACCCAGGAGTTGAACAAACTTCCCACTAAATCGGATTGACACTTATTTTCTGGTCTTGCAGTCTGATTTAATCTCTCCGACCACAGGCAGGAGGAGACTAGGTGGAAAAAAAGTCAAAGACACATTTGATCTCAGTTGTGCTGTCTTTCTTCAGAAGCGGCCTCTTCCTCTTCCTCTTCCTCTCCCCCGTCCTCTCCCACGAGCGCTGCTCAGGTGCCCGGCAGAGCGTCTCAGCTTCTTCCTCTCCTCGTGGTGTTCTCTCTCCGCCTGCTGCTGCTTCCTCTGCTGCTCCGACTGCACACAGGACATCAATAAGGATGTTCAACTTTTTCCATATGTGGATGTAAGGTCACAGCCTGGCTGTCACTATTTTCCATATTCAGTATTACAACAGTATATCTTTGACTGGGAAATAGCTATTATGAAAGACGATTTAGCAGAAAAACTTCCTGGAGGCATGCCAGAGAGACGCCTTTTCTTTCCTTCCCTCATAAATGTGAAGCGTTTGCTAAACATGAATAGGATTTTCAGTGACAGTGTTTGGTCTCTTCAGATGAGATTGAGCTTTACAGCAACAATCTGGACAGAAACAAAGGTTGAAAAAGTGGGAAAGCAGCTCATGCCAATTGCTGTACACAGTAGAAGATCTGTGATGCTCTGGGCCTGTTTGTTTTTACTACGGTGAAAAATTGTAAGCATTTCTTTCTCTCACTATACTTATTATCTTTCTGTAGATGAACACAAAGACCTTCCCAGCTCGCTCCCCTTCACCTTAAGCTGCTTCATTTACAGCTAACACCATGTTTTATTGTTGCGTGCCGTTCTCCTGAAGCGAAACGATGTGAAACATTTACAGGAGCAACAGTAACTCTGGATTATTTGCACCCGTGTACCTTTTTGAGAGTGAAGGTCAGCTGTTTGCTGCCCACCGCCGTGTCCGCTGTGCTGCTGATTCCTGAGCTTTCCTCCAACTTTAGCCTCTCCTCCAGAGAAGCCCTAAAAACAAACAAACATTTAGCAAACAGAGCGATGAGGACGGGACGGATCAGAACAGAACTATTCTCTGTAAACCCGACGTACTTCTGCAGTTTCTGCTTGTGGGCCATGTCGCCAAAACTCCTGAACTCCTCTCCGGCTTTGAGCTGATAAAACTGCAGCTGACTTGTCTTCTTGCTCTCGGTCTCGTCTCCTCTGCCCTGTTTCCGCTCCAGCAGGACGGTGTTGCGGTCAGCATCCCTCCTCTCCTGCCGCCGTCGGTCTCTGTCCTCCTGCCGCAGTAGCCGCCGCTGCTCCCTCACCTCCTCCACCCAGCTCTTGTCGTCGTCAGAGCTCTCTTCCTCAGAGCTGGCTCGCCCTTCTGGCTCCTCTTCTTCATCTGCCGCCTAACCAGAGAAAATTATTCTTGTGATTATGACATAAAGATGGTCTTTAAATGTCCCTTTTTAAACACAGTCTTCCTCCTCATAAACACCTACTGTAGTCATGTAGCAACGGTAAAGCCCAACATACTAAACACAAGGATTTCAGATTATGTTTAAGGTTCCAAAATAACCTAATGAAACGTTTGTCTTAAATTCCAACTTTCCAATTTTAACTGAGAAACTTTATGTATACTTTTAGCTTTCCTTGACTCATAAACATTCTTATACAAAGTCTGGCTGGAACCATCTGGACCAAAGTGTATGGAAAAGATAAATAACAATGAAAGCACCTTGCTATTACATAATTATGAAAAAAACTTCATTTTTCACAAGCATCAGCATTATTGGTAGGAATGTGCAAAAAGTTCTTGATGATCAGCAAGCATAGATTCAACAATGAAGAGCTATTTACACAGCTTTTGTGACATCTTCACAAAAATAAATACGGTCCATTTCAAAATCTAACTCAGGAACTTGTACAGAATAAAGCAGTTGTAAGTGTGGAATCTTGAGTTCGTCCTGAGAATATCACCTAAATACCAAAAATAGCAAGCAAGTGCATTTCATCAACAGAATACGTAAACATAAATGTATGTTTTTCAAAATTTATCTTGATTTGGGAAATGATAAAAGCAAACTCCATGCTATTCTAGAGTTTTCAAGATTGCATAAGAATCTTGTAAGTGGGACAGAAAGGCCCATTTCTATTAACCACTCTTCAAAAATTATAAAACATACCATCCAAATAAGGAAAATGTATGTTAATCTTCCCAAGTCAGGTATTGCTGCATATTGCCATATTTTTTCCACATATACCAGGAAAAAGCTTTCTATTTCTCATTCTGCCACTGTGTGATTTTTGTCAGAAGTGACTAAGAGTGAGATTTTGTCAGAAAACCCTCCGGGGCAGATACGTGTAAAACAGATGATGAATATGTAAAAAAAAACCATTTGATTCCCGCTGTAAAGTACGGTGGGGGATGTGTGATAGTGTGGGCCTGGTTTTATTTTTGAAGGACCCTGGAACCTTGTTTGAGTTTTAAACATTACAAACACAAATACGAGGACATTTTAGCTCAATAAAACTGAAAAAAATTGAAAATGGGCCACGATTTGTTCTTTCACACAGGATAACAATCCAAAACATATAACCCTATAAACACCATATGCCTTCTGGATCTTGTATATCTGATTGCACGTTCAAGACTTAAATCTCAGAGAAAAATAATTGGATCTGAATTTTTTTTGTGTGGACTTTTGCACATCTTTACCAGGGAAAAGAGCTATTTCTCCAAATTATGTTCTTTTCATACTTATTTTTCTCACCATATATCAAAATCAACAAACTCTAACCTCCTGGTAGAAGCAATAAAAAGTCAACATCATACCACACAATTAAATGTTACCTGCTGGACGTCGGCCTCCTGCTGAGCCAGCAGCCGCAGCTTCTTCTTCCTCTTCTGTCCCACCTTGGAGACGATGGGGTTGAGCAGCCGGAACTCCTCGCTCTGCTCGTCCACCTGGTAGTCCGGGTTCTCGAACATCACCTTGAAGCGGTCGTCTCCCAGGATGGTGGGGAGAGCCTGCAGATGTCGCGTGCAAAGGTTAAACGGTCATTAAGTCATAAGTATTTCATCACTTGATCTCTTAACTGAGCCGTTGTCTGTTGGAGTAGACTGTAAAATGTGTTGGGATAAAATGACAAAGTTAGTTTGGAACATTTTCTTAGTTTCAGTAATGAAACAAAAATTATGTTGCAAGTTTATCATGAACCAAAACCTACGGTGGCCCTGAGGTGCAAACCACTTCAGCAAATTGAAAGCACAATTACAAATTACAAAAGCACTACAACATTAACGAAAGCACTACAACATTAACAAAACGGAAAGGGTATGTCCCAGTTGGAGACCTGAGAGATCGCTGATTGGATGACATTGCTTTTGAACCGGAAGTTATCGCTTGAGCAGGTCGGTCAGTTGTTGCGATACGTTACAGCGTCCGCAATATTGAAAGTGGCTTATCTACCAGCAATCTAATACAAGTAAATGGACCGAACTTTGTAAAGTGCCGTTCTGCAAAGTATTTCAAGTTAATGAATGCCACTGACACAACCTCTCACACATTATTATATATAGGAATGAAAAAAACAAACAAAAAAAAAAAAAACAAAGGACAACGTTTCGAACTTTTTGATGTGATTATTTAATTGTTTTGGGGCACAATAATTACATTTGATACAGCTGATTCTGATAAATTGTTTTTATTGATGAACACACACATACCTTTACAGTGATGTATTCATGAACATATTAACACAATTCCATAATTCAATGTGCATTTGCTATTTCATGATATGAATTAAAAAATGTAACGTAAAGGCAGTGGGTCCACTTTGTGCAGTAAAACTGTTGAAACTAGTTCACGCAGCACGTTTTCTCCACTGCCACTGTCAAGATGGCGGTGACGTAATAGGACTCTGCGTATACGTATTCATGCCTATTGCCCAATCAGCGATTTCTTAGGTCTCCAACTGGGACATACCCTTTCCGTTTTCTTAATGTTGTAGTGCTTTTGTTAATGTTGTAGTGCTTTCGTAATATGTAATTATGCTTCGTTAATGTTGTAGTGCTTTCGTAATTTGTAATTGTGCTTTCAATTTGCTGAAGTGGCTTGCACCTCAGGGCCACCATAAAACCAGTTATTATTTCTGAGAAGTGACAAGGTGTGACCGCTCCAACTGGTGTGCCGTCATATTTTCCTACCTTGCCCTTCTTCTTCCTGGAAGCCAGCTCTGCCTCTTCATCTCCCTCCTCCATCAGCTTGAGAGCCAGCTCCTTGTTCACCTTCGGCAGCTTCTGTCTCATCACAACAAAATGTACTTTCGATACAAACAAACACAAAATCTGATGACGCAGACTGCTGTTCACATCCTCAAATTACACTTCCAAGTCTAGCGTTCTTAGAGCTCATAATGTTTTTTTAACATTTGGAGCCAGTTCGGACAGGATGAGAGGACACAAATATTTTGATGTGTTGCAACAGCTCAGCTGGTTGAAACCAGGGGAATCTTGTCTGCAATGAGCAGCTATTGAATGAGACTAATGTAAGAAAAGGTTGCACCACAAAACAGTACTTATGGGAAAGTTTGTCATCTTTCCAGCACTCCTCACCTGAACCTGGACTCTCTGCGTTCTGGACTCCTCGATCTTCTGCCGGATCTTGTCCTTGCGGTATTCCTCATACGCAAAAGGATTTGCCATGGTTTTCACCTGAAGCCGAGTCAAATGTTACAATTGTGATATATGACCTTTTGGCAACATCGGGATGCCACATGATCTCCGTAATGGTTCCAATAAATATTTCAGAGTGAAACAACCCGACACAGTAGCAGACATCCCACCTTGTGATACAGCCTTATGTCCATGAAAAAGCCGTGCATGTAGGCTCTCAGGAGAGACGACCCAATCAGGTGAGACAAACCTGGAGAAAAAACATTAAAACTGAATTCACACAAAAGAAATACATTCATGGTTCCTTAAAAGGTGAATCCTGCTGATTTTATCTTTGATTTTTTGGGGGCCAAACTATGACCCTATTTGAACAGCTTCTACACATTTGTCCTGTTAAGATAAAAAAAAAAAAAAAAAAAAAACGGTCACTAACCACTACAAATACTGGGCTTCCACTGTATTATTAAAATATTACAACCATTAAACAGAAGATTTGGGTGAGAACTGTGAGTTGATCTTTTCACCATTTTCTCTGCCACTGTATTTGGTGCATACGTTAAACTGACAATGAGTCACTGAATATTTTTCTGCCATTACAATAATTAGTGGGATCTGCTTTTGCAGGTCGAGGAACACGTAATTTGGAAATGGAATTTATACCTTTACATGTTCCTATATCACCTCACCTGTGGCTAAAATTATTGGGAGAATTTATAAATGTGGGATTGGCCAGAAACACACAAAAGTCAGATAATAAAGATGGAAAAATATTAAACTCAAAAATATATTTTCATGTATATTGAGAAAGTTACTAAATGTGAGCAATTTCTTCTATATTGGTTACTTATACTTTTTTTATGCAGAAGAAAAAAAAGTGTATAAAACTCATCATCAGAACCTGATGAAGCATCTCTTCAGTTCATTAGTGGGTGAGGTGTGAGTGGTAGCAGATGTAAGCTGGACGAGTTCAAGCCTGCGACAGCAGGAACTCCCAGAAAGTGGAGCAACCTGCTTTTCCTGGGAATGTCAATCCGTAAACTCGGTAGACCCCTGCATGGTTATGTAAGAGCCGCGGATCCTGTAAATCAACACCGCTGTCCCTCAGGACCAACCCCCCAGCCCATCTCCCTTTATTCCACACCAACCAACCCGCTTCCTGCTCTGCTGTAATCTGATCTCGCTACTGCTGAGGCTGCATTCCAGTGTTCATTCAACCCCTCCAGGGTTCTCTGCCTGCATACCTAGAGCCTCTCAATCAATCCCCCATGCCTCTGCTCAGCACAGAGGCACACAGAAACTGAGACTCTCAGTTCCTGGGATCGTCTCACATCTCATCATTAGAGCATTTCACTGCGGCGATGTCTCACCCAGATTCTCCAGGTCCTTGCGAGTGACAAACTTGTAGTCGTCGTAGACCGTGCTCTCCGGGCTCTCCTCCAGCTCCTCCGTCAGGCTGTCCAGGAACGAGCACCAGCGAGGAGCCGGGCCCAAAGCCTGAAACACAGGAGCGGCACGCTTCAAACACGACTCATATTTAGACTTTCAGAGAAATCTGGCGTGTATTTGTCGAAGCAAAAATAGCCTGGCTGCTCCCAAACATTTACATTACAGCCAGAAGTGAACGGTGCGTCTTTGTAGGACACAAGGCAAAGTTTTCACCTAAAATGTTGTGATGGACTGAAATGATCTTACATATAAAAAGCAAGTTTGCAAACATTTACAACTCCTGTGAGTGTGATATTTTCACACTCCTGTTTGGAATCGCTTTCAGTGACAGAGTTTCTGCTCAGATGTAAACAGCTGACTGGAAACCAACTAAAACAAGATTTTATCTGCTTATTGCTTTTCTCAAACTGATCTTTTATTAAAAATTCAGCACAGGAGATTTTCTAAGAATTTCGGACAAAATTTTGCACGTATCTTGGGCTTTAAATATTAAAAATGCAAAAGTAGAATGTAAGAAGGAACGAGAGTTGAATGGATGGATGAATGGCCAAACAGACGAATGGGGGAAAACAGATGGGATAATGGATAGATAAACAGACAGATGATTAAATGAATGGGTTGATGAAGGAAGGATAAACAAATGAATCAACAGATGAATAATGTACAATCTAACATAAAACCTGCAAATATACTCAAATTAAAATTCCACACTTTTAAAAATCATGAAAGTTAATAATTTTCCTTGTTTTCTCTATTTCCTTACCAGCAAGTTTGTTTCCAGTGTTTAAAACTCAAGGTTTCCCCCCAAAAACTTGCTAAGCCTGGTGGTTTGGTGCTTGGATACTCATTCATCCAGCAGCCCACCGTGTTTTTGAGTTAAAAAATGTTTAAAGCTGAAAGGAAATTTCAAAATATCACTTGATAATTATGTGTTATTGGAAGATTGGAAGATTAATACCTGAACACCAACTATAAAATTGTAAAAAATGCAAACATTTTAAAAAGACTTAAATAAAAAAATAATGCTTAGAAAAGCCTGGTGGCCCGCCAGGCTTACAATATACCAGAGGAATACACACTGAAAACCTTTAAATGAATTAAAGGACAAAAATGAGAGATGCTTCTAAATATTTGTGATTACCCAATTTGGGATTTATTCTTTAATCTTGTGGGTTATTTCTATGCCATGTAAGCTGTGTTGGAAATAAATATGTAATATTTTAATCACAATGGAAGCTTACAGTTTTAATGTAAAAGTTAATGTAATTTGCTTTAGAACTAAATAGTATGGGCAAAAAAAAGTAAGTAAATGTTTAACAGTCAAAAAAACTGTTACTTAAAGTTTAAACTCTTACTGAACTGGATCATGGGTTGTGATTAGATGGGGAAGAATCAAGTACAAATTGTTATTTATTGAAAATTGCATCAGCTCAGAACTTTGCTCCCTCTTTAATAATGGTGGCATGTTGATGTCTTCGTTTGTTGATATGAGCAGCAATGGCTTTCAGTGTAATCTTTGCTTAAGGGTTATGCAATCATGGTGGGAAATGTTATGCATTTTCGCTTAACATCTCACCCGCCCAGCCAACATGAAAAAGACTATTTTACTGTAGGTTGACTCTGGGCAAAATGTCATGTCGCCAATTTAAACCCAATCCAGCGTCCAATCGTTCTTCAGTTCCATGACAGCACATGAAGCTGATCAAGTCTCTTCTGAAGGAAACATCTCAAAAACATCAACGGGCTGCATTTACAAGTCCCAGCGTATTTTAGGCACTTCATTGACTCTGACTCAGTAAAGAGTCAGGACTAGAAGCGATAAAAGCAAGTCAAGACTGATCTCAGATCAGAACTGCACTTCTCAGAAAAACACATCACTCTTTGAATTAACGTTGAGAAAGAACACCAGGTGCGCAAGTGGCTCAACAGGTTCTAACCCAGAGACCCATTAAGTTGAAGCAATCAATTTATCACAGCTGAAATACAACAAGTGTGCCTCCAATGTAAATAAGATTCTTCCATCTTCTTTCATCAAGTATTTCACTGAAATACTGGCCTGTTTTTTTAGATGTTGAACAACTTTAAAGCATATTCTGTGTGGGAGACTGATGAAATTTGTTTTCTTTATGAATTGTAAAGAGTTTTCTGTGTTTTCATGTTTAACGCTGCTATAAACACATTTTTAGCTAAAACCATTTATCTTTAATCCAGCTCCAACAGCACAAACCTACGTGTAGTTGTGCTGAATAAATTTTGTAGACAAAATAATTTGTTTTAATTTTCATAGTAAAAAGTCCCTTTTTATGGTCCAATTTAGAGTTTTACGAGCTAAACAAAGACGGTCCTAGTCTGGTTTACTAAGTGGCATTTTTTGAATGCACAGAGTGTGACTATGCTGCATCGTTCAGCCGTCTGAGTGTATCTGACTGGATTAAAACCTGAATTTGACTCCACTGTTCTGAGATATACAAGAATCGGTACACAACTAAATACTACATGTTTAGTAAACTTCAAAAAGTTGTTATAAAAATGTCATGAAATAAGTTTTCTGGGAATCTGGCAAAGATTACTTTGTCACCTTGTCATTGTATCTAGGATGAAAGGTTTATCCAACCAGGAATGCCCTCATTTACACAAAGCAGAGCAGAGTTTACAGTACACACACACACGCACATACACACACACGCTATTCTGATCTGTTCTCTTTCTAAACAAACTGACTTCTCTTCTTTTGTTGTCTGCTTCTACAGAGTTACTCAGAAGTTTAAATAGAGTCACCTTATGCATAAGGTTGAGGTTGGGCCATTCCAACCTCAACCTTTGCTTAATGTGTTGTGGAGTATTTTATTCACTCCACAACCAGCAAGCATCATCTTTACTACTTCATACCACTCATCTCTGTGACCAAACAGCTCAATCTCTGTCCCGTCTTTCCTCCAGGAGTCATATGGTTCTACCATGTGGACAGCTGCCAATTCTGAGCGTCAATTCACAACAACAGTCCCTGTTGATGTGAACTGGCTTTTAACACCTTGATTTTACAGCATCTTCTAGCTTATGATGGGCTTCTTGGTTCTGAAGACGCCTTGGTTTTATTGGGGAGAGGAAAATTTGGGCTAGATGAGTGAAACGTTCACAAAACTGGGTTTTCTAGCAGAAAACTCATTTTCAAAAGGACAAAGCTTACAATAAGGGTCCTGAATGACCTTGGAGTGCTTCCTGTTAGGAATGGTGGACCATATTTAAAAGTCAAGAAACCAACCACTTTAAACAGGATGAGTGGATGTAAAATCCTAAATGACACTGTTAACATCTCATTAATTCATGACTGAGTCCATGTCTGTCTGTCTGCTTCTATCACACAGTGAGGCAGCGTTGCACATGAACATGTAGTGAGCATGGCGTCTCCGTACTCACCGGGATGTAGAACGTGTTCATTTTGGGGTCTTCATTGGCCGTGAAAAGCATTCCTGTTCATGACATACAACACAGTGAGGAACGTAAGACAAAGACAGTAAACAATAACTCTGATCAGAGAGCTTTGCTGTAGAATGAAGGTAAGTTTAATTTAAAAAATAATATTAGTAATAATAATATTATTAGTATGAATAATAAGTTCAGAAATATTTTTTTTTCTCATTTCAATGGCAAACTGACAATTGAAGAGAGCTTGTAAAGAAATGAGCCGCTGGAAAATGTTTACAAAATGGCGCCCCCTAGAGGTCAATCATTTACAAAAACAAAACAAAAAAACGGTCTATGACTCCCTGGATGAGCCTTATTCTAATTCAGAAAAAAATTACATTGAGATTATTAAAACTACAATATATATTAACCTTGAAAATCATTTAGTAGAAAGATTATTTCATTTATTAATTTCTATCATTTTCTATTTTTCTAGACAACTCTTATTCTACTTATAACAGTAAAGTGAGCACAAGTATTTTTTCTTGAATATATTTTTTATTGCTTACAAGATTTGGTGCTCCTGGTGGTTCTGGTGTTAATTAAAGAGTTAAAACAGGGGAAAAAATTCTGTTATTTCTGATGTTGACATTTGATTTGATGTTTGAAATATCAAATCAAATATTGATTTGTAAAATTACAGGCTTCTTCCTAATCACGACATGTTCATCAGCTAGAGTAACAACAAAATAAATCCATGAATTCAACTGTTTTTGTTGACTTAAATAAAACAGTTAAACTAAATCTTGAGCTTTGAACAACACAAAATTTCTCCTTCGACATAATACTTCCACCTAAAATACTGGTTCTTATTGCCAAGATACCATTAATGTTTCAGTCACAACAAAAAGAAGTGACCACTGTCTACTTTCTCACAGTTTCAAGAATGTGCAGCAATCATAAAAAGTAATGTTCGTACCTGAATTGGGGTACATGCAGATATCATTGAGGTCACTCTGTGGCTGTATGGAGGAGAACAGCTTCCCCTGCAGAGCAGAGTAGAAAAGACAAATGCAATTTATAGACATCACAACACATCTTCAACTGTATATTGTTTTTTTTTTTCTCTCTGACTCATTTAATAAATACTGGCAGACAGCAGAATATTGACTCGCTGTTCTTCCTTACCGAGTCTTTGTTCCAGATCTTTATGATCTTGGAATCAGCCGACACAATGAGGTCCAGCTGGTCGTGGAAGTTCAAAGATTTGATTGGCAAGTTGTAGAAGTGATCTTTGACCAGCAGCGGTTGGCTGGAACGCAGGTCATACAGCAGCACCTGGGAGAAAAAGACAAAGTGGAGAGAGGGAATCGGTAACAATCACAAGAGAATACATAAAATACCTTTTTTCTTTACTTTTTTCCCTGTTCTGATATAAAATTTAGCTTTTACAGGTAGGGTATGTCCATTTTTCCATTTAAAATGTCCCACAGCGTCACAGATCCCCTGCTTTCCTTAATAGTGGGCATAAAGTGCTTTTTCACCTTATTGCTCTGTGTTTTGCACCAAATCCTTTCGGAGTTTTTGTAGCTGGAAAGCTCAATTTTAGTCTCATCAGATACAGACTGCTTTACGTTTTTGATGGTAGGACAGATGGGTTTCTATAGGCATGCCAGCCAAGCAACCAGTTGGCAATTAGAAAGCATCTAATGGTTGTTAAGGGAACAGGGTTTTATTACTGCAAATAGTAGGCGCCACAGTAATTGTGGTTTGTGATTTTGAAAAAAAAAAAATAAAAAAAAAATAAACATAAAATAATAAAATGCAATTTTTAAAAAATCCTAAAATGTCCTAATCCCGACTAATACTGACTGGCTTTTTCAGTATGAGATTATGTTTCTGCAATAAAACATCTTGCTTGCTAATAGATGTGAAAGGGGTTTATTTTCATAAATATATGGTGTAGTATAATAGCCAAAATTTACACCAAAAGGAGATTTTGTGTAAATAAAACTCTATGTTGTAGTTTTTTTTTAATTTAAATAGTCACAAAATGAAGTTGAGGCTTTTCTGTTGAACTCACCTGTCCAGTGCTGGTGCCTACTGCCATGGTGAGGGAACCATTAAACTTCAGCGCACTGATGGACGGTAAACCCTGAACCCTGTCAGCAATCAGAAAGTCACAGCAATCACCACAAAGAGCAAACATAAAACTCAAAGACAGATATGATGTCTGACACAGACTGGAGCTGGAAACTCGCTCTGACTCAAAGAAAAGTCTGATATTTCAACACGCAGCCTTCATTTTCACAGCTTGCTGCCTGTTTTTCAGGGAGAAAAGCACCATGTGGCTACATATGCATCGGCACGCTGAGATCATCCGAGAGGACGCGACAATCTGAGCGTGGCAGCTCGGTGCTTACTCTGTTCCTTCAGTCAGGCTGCTCAGGGCGCAGTCCAGAACGCCCACTCGGTTCCGGATGCGAGGGTCCCAACATTCGACCCTTCCCTGGTGAACAGACAGAGCAGATCACAGCCAGTCAGAAAATCACAGTTTAGAGTTTTAACAGAGAAGTAGCATGTATTTTCAGTGATTAAATTAATCTTCGAATAGATGCTGCAGCATAAAGACTAGAGTGTTTTCTTCACACTGCTGGCCTAAAGTGTTTGGCTCCATCATGTTGGCTCGGGGAGCGGCTTCCTAATTCAAATGTTAAGATTCCTTCAACTTAAAACTCAACTTTAATCAACAGCTTCTCAGAAATCACCAAAAAATAAAATAACAGATTATATCACACCTTTAAAAAGCAGCCGAAAAATGTTAAGTGTTGATTTAGTGTTGACTCCTGAACAACAGTTCTGCTTTTACTGAATGAAAATGATTAAAAAGATATATTATTCAGCTCTTGGATAAATCACAAAAACTATTAATCCAACAGTTTGTGGTCCTAAATTCCTCCAATGCAAAAAAAATTATTAAAAGACTTCTTCAACCACATTAAACATGCAAACTAAAATAAAGGATAAAAATAAAGCCTACCTTCTTTTAACTTGATTGTCTAATTGTGAGGATAAAAATGATTTAGTTTCTAAACAGGTTTTAAAATGGTTAAAATTCTAACTTAAGTGAATAAAGAGAAATTGTGACTTATTCTGTCTATTATGGACAATAAACAGCACCCTCTCCACCACATAGTGGACAGACAGCGGAGCACCTTCTCACATAGGCTGCTCCAGCTCCGCTGTCGTAGGGACAGATACAGGAAATCCTTCCTGCCACATGCCATCTCACTGTACAATAAAAGCTAAATCATCGTTCTGCACTAATCAGTCCAATTTTGCACAACTGCACTGTGGCACACTTGCTGTACATATATTTACATATACATACTGTATCTGCATTTTTTGAATCTTTGCAAGGACTGCTCTAAGTTTCTTTTTATATTGACAGCATGTTATATTTTATTTTTATTTTGTCTACAATTGCTACTCAGTGGTGGTTGTTGTGTGTCTTGTCTCTATGCTGCTGTAACTGCGAAATAATTTCCCTGCTGGGATGAATAAAGTAATTCTATTCTATTTACACTGTGTTGGTTTATTGATGATTTAATTTGATAAGGTTCTGGTGTAATGTTTCTTGACTGGATGTGTGTTACATTCCAAAAAACGGAATGAATGTTTTAATTCGTCTAAACAGAATTTTTATGTTGTTTTTTTTTAATGATAAGAGTATTTCCTGTACAATGAACAACCATGCTTTTCATTAAAACTAAATGTCTGTTGCTGAAACAACAAAAGAAGTGCTTGTTTCGGGGGCACTAATGCTTGAACAGCATAGGACATTGTTGTGAGGTGTTGAGAGGTGTCGTTGAGCGTGGGATTTGGTGTTGTAAGCGTGGGAGGTCACAACAGAAAAC
Source organism: Xiphophorus hellerii (assembly GCF_003331165.1). NCBI lineage: Eukaryota > Metazoa > Chordata > Actinopteri > Cyprinodontiformes > Poeciliidae > Xiphophorus > Xiphophorus hellerii. The sequence continues at coordinate 14,769,844 of NC_045690.1, read as the reverse complement.
AGCAGACACACCTCATTTGCGTGTCTTATGCACATGCAAATGAGGTAAGTTGCATGTTTACAGCAAGCAGGACAGCTTTTTTTTTTAAGATTTTACTTTCATTTCATTCTGAGCAAACAAGATAGCTCAGAATGAAAGCAGCAAAAATTATAATCTCAATTTGTGTGTCCTGCGGAAGTAGCCAACATTGAAAATGCACAAGATAGCTGCTAACTATATTGGAGTGTGTGCTTTCTTGCTTATATTTACACTGCTTGCAAAGTGTTTGCAATAATACATCAGCTAACTGCCTGGAGGACCCGCATTCCAGAGTGACAACTAGACGCTGCAAGAGTAAATTTAGTTTCTGAGTTGTTGCAAACTGTGGCAACCAGAGACAAGGAGATGAACATTTTAGCAGTCAGTTTAGAAACTGATGTGTAAACAGCGTATGTATGCAGACTGTCATCAAAACCCCACATGCTGCAGTGATAAACTGGCCAAGACAATATAACATGTTGAATATGACTGATTTAGATCAGATTAAAATGGTCTTCAAACAATATTATCATTTATCGCAATAATTTTTTTAAACAATTAATCGCTCAGCAAAATTTGTTATCGTGACAGGCGACAACATGGGCATCAAAAAACGCAGCGCTCACCTCAGAGGTTCCAGTTGCGAATAAATGATGAACAGGGTTGATGTCACAAACATTGTTCTCCCTGGGTGATGACAAAACAAAAATCCATCATGAACAAAGACGACAAATCATGCAAGCCTCGAGATAAGCAAGCATCTCTCAGTACGTACACGCCGTCTGTCTGAAGGGAGTTGAGGAAGCGCCCCTGCTCCAGGTTCAGTCTGTACACCTCGGAACTGTGAGTGAAAACAAGCATTAGGGAAACTTTTGTGAGGGAAACAACAGTTGCCCTCACCAGCTAACACTGCTTTCCAGTCTCACCTCATCCCCACAAAGTAGAGGTCGCAGGAGGGATAGTGGTAGGAAAAGTCCCGTCCGAACTTTGGGATCCGAGTCTTGTAGTAGTGGCCTTGTTGGGCGTGGAACTCCACATGGCGATCGCACTGCAGAAGAACCAGCTGCAAGAGAACACAGAGATTATCGGCACGCTGAAACCTAAGAGCGGTTAAAAATGTTTGGGTGAGCTCAAGTTCCAATCTTGTTACTGCAGCAACAATTTTAGCAGTTATTAGAAAATAGGACAATGAGCTGAAAACACCACATGTTCCCCTTCATCACCACAGTGAATATACTTTGATAACGAGAAGATATTTTTTATCATTTAAGGCAACTTTTGACCACACAGAAAACCTTGTTTTGCCAAAGATCTTCCATGCAGCAACATTTTACTAGATTCATGGAAGCAAATAGGTGAAGAGGGCAGATTTCTTCTAACTTTAACCTCTGTTTCAACTCACAGAGATTTTGTTTAATGGAGAGAAACAGTTCAATCCAATTCAGATCATGGCAAAGCATGACGTTTGTCAGGTAAGAAAGTTTGATGTGTTACTTGGGTTTTTCTCTATGTCTGAAGTTAAAGCAAAACCCTGTTAGGATCAATAGACCTGTTTATCAATAAATAAATTAAAAAAACAATTATGGCTCTGAACAATATTCCATCTGCCATTGACGGACGTGACTGTGTAGCGAAAAACAAACTGGAAATCAATAATTAAGAACAAAATCTCTCACCTTTGAGTAATCATCTGACAGGATGTCAAAAGCTACAACTGTAAGAAGAAGAAGAAAAAAGAAAACAGTAAAACCCATTGTTCCAGAAGGGGCTAGAAAAGATACACGAGAAAAACCTACCATCTGAATCCAAACATCGCTCAAATTTAAGGGACAGCTGATATGTGTCATAGCAGCGAACTCTGGGTTTGTATGTTCCTGAGGGGAAAATACAGTCAATGAGCATTTTCATCTTTCTGCAGTGATAAATTACAGGAGGGTTTTCTGAAGCCAAAAGATGGTCTTACCTGCTGCCAGGATGAACTGACCGTCTCGGGACGCTTTGATAGAGGTGCACACTGTGGGCATCTCAAAGTCCTGAATGAGTTCAATCCGCCGCTGGATGTCTGAAAAACAAAAATAAAAAGGAAGGGGAAAGCAATGCTTAAAACTTTGAACAAATTAACTTGTCTGCAGCGCTGACAATGAAGCGATCCACTCACCAACATCTTTTTTCTGAAGCTGTCTTTTCTTTCGATCTGACAACCACTGCAACAAGAAGAAAGAAGTGAGGATATTTCAACAGATAAAAAAACAGGAGAGTTTTGAATTCTATAATCCCCACACTTAACGAGTTTATTTAAGCCAGCACAGTCGTGTTATAGAAAACAGTAAAGGACTGATTACACACCGTTGAGGAGCTCTTGTGCTACTTTTGAATCACCGGTGTGTTTTGTCTTTCAGCATTATTACACAGAAAAATAAAAAGGGCAATACAACACCTCGGCATTAATCAATCAATGCAATAAATTAAAGCCGAATGTTGTTACCTTACATAATCAATTGGCTAATAAGGAAAAGGCACACGACACACGAGAATATTGTGGTACATCAATGCATTTCTATTTGTGCTGCTTTTTGGCGAGTAGCATGTAAAGTCTACTTTGGTGGTAATAGCCACTGTAGTAAACAGCATCTGAGAGATAGCAATATCAATTAAACCGCTACAGTAACTTTGATCGCATGGAGTATTATACCTCAGGGAGGGACTTTCCATAACTTAGATTGTAAATCTTCACATCGTTCACGTTTGAAATCTGCATTTCTAGGGGTTCGTCGATTCCTCATACACGTTGTTGTACCCCGGCAACCGGTGAGTCTCTATAAAGTGTCCGGCTAGAAACAACATCCGCTTAGCATTCCTCTTAATTTTCAAAACTGAGAAATTTTTGTATTATTTTATTTTATTTTATCTTTTACTTTTCAAACTTAGAAATTTACGAGTTTTTTCAAGAATATTTCTGAGATTAATTTCAAATTTTCGAGGTTTTTCTTTTGTTGCGGAAATATATTCCTTATTTTAGAGTACGGAGTTCCCTAGGGGACATGAGGATTTTTTTCTCTTGCATTTCCTCTCAATAAGTAATAGAGTACGTACTGACTCCTCTAGGAGACACTGACAATTTTTTTTCTTTTGCGTTACCTCACAAAAGTATTGCATTCCCTCGCAATACTTTTGCATTACGTCGCAATAGATTTTGCGTTCTAGAAGACTCATCAACAGCGGCAAAAAAAGTCGCGTATACCTTGAAGAAGAATTTTCGGCTGCTCTTCATCACTTTTCTGCATATACATGCATCTGTACATCCACCCATCCATCCGTCCAGTTTTTTTCCCACAGTTCAAAAACATGACGTTAGATCGATAGACTACACTGGGATTAAAATTGAGACTGTTGAGCGCCCAGCGATGAGCATGTTTATCTACGAACCTCAATGATGCACACAGCTTTTTTCGAAGCTCTGTATCAATAATCATTTAAATTTTTTTAATCTCATGATTGTATTAGGAGTTAGGTTTTTAGAAGTTACTCTGGATTAAAAAGTCAATTGAAAGGAATGGTGACTTTAAGTTAATTTGAAAAAAGCAATCATGAACTGGATAGTGATACAAAATATTGTTTAAATATTATTTACCTGAGTTATGCCTCACACTTTGGTTGTCTTTCCAGTTTTACTTCACTTATTTGTACATATTGTTCAGTCATGGATAATGCACTATTTTGCTTAGAGTTTTGTATTTGTAAAAATAAGCCATTAAAAAAAAAAAGATTTAATATTTCATGGTGTTTATTAATAACATTGACCTTTATTTTCGGTTAATGTTTATTTGCTCAGGTCACCTGAGAGATGAGAGCTTCCTGTAACAGGACAGAGTCGGATGGCTGTCAGACGGCGCTCCTCAGACATCAGTCCGTCTCAGGTGGAGCTGCTGTTCAGACTCAAACACTCACAGAGGTATCATCACTGGAGAATCATGAAGGTAACCTGGAGGTATTTGGCTGCTTTAAAAGCTAATTCTGGGCTTTTTTCTAACTTTATTAAGGAATATATTGAGAATATATATATGCATAGTGACTATAGTGACTAAAACAGTACCTATCAGTTTGAGATATCTAATATGTATATGTGTTTCCAGGAAAAAATCTGATCTGTTTTATGTCAAACTGGTTCTGGTGTGCTGGATTTATGACTGATGGCCTCTATGTGAAGCACGAGGAGTCATCATGACAGACTTTTGGTTGATTTCTGTCCCACTGGACAAGACCAGCTTAACCAGCGTGGAGAAACTGAAGCGCACCATTACTAAAACCCACCTGGGCTCATGCTGGAGGTTCTCCATCCCAGATCTGAAGGTGAGGGTGAGAGTAAGACATGCACAACAGAGGAGGCAAAGTTTCACTGAACACAAGACAAAGAGGCTTGTTGTTTTTATTTTTTTTTGTTTAAAGTGGTACAGTAGAGTATGAGCGAGGACACTGATGGTGTTTGGTGTCCTTCTCTGGTGAAGGGTTTGAGGCTCAGGTTGCTCTCTACAGTTTGAGGCAACATTTCCATCTGACCCGTTTCACTCAGCATGATCAGTGTCCTGCTTGCTATCGAGGAAGGTGCTCTTTCACCACATATATTGTTTTTAACCTTCCAAAGCTTTAAACTCTCATACAGAACCAGATGTTACACTAGAATCTAAAAGTCAGGTCTTTTTTATGCATTACGAGCTTTTATACATAGCAATTGATCTAAAACATGAGTACTCAAAGTAAACCACAAAAGGCCGAGTTTCTCTCTCAGATCCCTGATAGATCAGTTGGTCTTCAACAGAAAGTATTATGTATTCTCATACAGAGATTATCTGAAATAAAAATAGCATTGGATGTAAAAATTGATACTCAAGAATTAAAAATAGATATAAGCATGAATAAATGTGCAGATTAAAAGAAAACAGACATCTGGTTCTAACTGTGTTGAACAGAGTAAAAAGCTTTCCATTGAAAGTCATTTCAAAATCCAATAAACAAAAGGAAGGCATATAGCAAGCTAATAATTTTTTATATTTTAATTAACAAAAAATACTCATTGTTGATTCAAAGACCAAAATCCTGGACACAAGTGGCTGAAATAAGTGTCCTTCATTGTACGACTGGATTCAGCATTAGAGCTGAATTGGGCTCAGAGTAGAGCTGCTACTCATCCGGAAAAGGAGCCAGCTGAGGAGGTTCTGGTGTCACATCACAATACTTCCAGGATGTCTTCCTTTAGATGTTTTCTGAGATCCTGGAGCTAACTCAAAACATATACTGGACAGACCTGGGAACCCCTTAGAATCTTCTAGATCACATTGTGTCTCTAGAGAAAGCATTGCCTGGTTTTCCTGAATGGACATGAATACTTCGGTTTCCCAATCCGGGATAGGTGGAAGACACTGATTTAAATTATTGTTCACTTTTCAAGTTGGAAATGGTCTGACCCTATCTTATTAATGAGATTTCCTAATTGTCCATTTCTTTTCTGTTTCTTTATTTTAGTCGGCATTTTAGAACTTTACAACGCAACACAACTCAGACAACAACAAAACAGCTCAAACCCAGTGTGCCACACAAAACACAGGAGAATGAAGGGGATATAATTTTTGCCTGAAATTGCAGAGTACACAAACAAATGAGTGATTTATATAATACAATTGATAAAAGTACACTACAAGTTGATTGTTTTCTTAAGGTGTTGCAAATGACTATTAAACCACTCAAATTCAACTTGAACAACATAGAAATGGCAGAAAACAAAGATGTGATCAGATGCTCATAACATTTTATGAGCACATGTAACTTTAGCTAGGTCATGATTTAAAGATAGACTATTGCCATGGCATGTTGCCATAATCTGGCAACTTGATGATGTTGATGAAGCATAACAGTAATAATAGAGACATTTTTGTTGTTTATCATAGGTTTTTGGTGTGTTTTGACCTCATAGTGTATTTATTATCTGACCAGTGATCATGTTTACATGAATGTAACTCGCTCTGGGAGGTGATTGCACATGCAAGAGTCACTTTGGGCATTGACTCACTTTAAGGCATTACCAGTCCCATTATAAATAAACCAACAAACAAATAAAAACAAGAAAAAAGATGCTTATGGTGACATGGGATGAAAACTATAAAAGTTACAAGGTTCTAAACTTTATCACTTGTGTTTCTGCTGAGGCTGCAGGTGGGAATTCTGGACAGTCTGGTCAGAGTGTCAGATGATCTGTCAAAACTCGACACGCTGACTGAAAGGTAAAACAAACATACAAATCAACAAGAGATGAATGCATTCTGTTGATATAGCCTACCATGTAGCTCTGTCTCCCCTTGAAACCAGGAGCTCTGAACATGTGCTTAGTCTGCATAATGAATGATTAATGATCAGGGACAGGTGACGTTTAGTTTTCCCTCCTGATTTTAAATTCATTGTTGGTCTATCTGAGCTGGTGCTGCGTAACAGATGAAGTCAGCAGCTACACACAGTTCCAGGAAGAAGAAGACACTCAGCATGAAGATAATGTTTACTCCAACATTATCATCTTAGAACAAATGTCTTAATGGAACAGAGAGAGGTTGGGTTGTGGTATGCCTTGCGGAAGCATGATCTTTGAACTTTTTCACATTTTTGGTACATACTGTCACAAACTATGATATGATAGCATCATGCCGCAAGGATGCTTTTCTTCAGCAAAGACAAAGATGCAAGTTCTACATAAAAGGCAAAAATTAGAGTCTCTAGATGCAGGGAAGAGCTGTAATTGCTCAGTTGAATGCCTGGGAAGGCCACAGTTTTTTATGGATTTATTTGTAAAAACTGTTGGATAGTGTTGAAATAGATATACTGTACATCTTTAACAGAAATGTTAAAAAAAAAGATGTGAAATCAGTGAGTTAAATATGCTTATTCAATATTATTCTTATTGCCTAATTAGTTTGATCAAAAAAACCTGCCAGTGCTTGAAGGAGGTGATGGAGCCAACGGGGGACAAAGTTCAGGAACACGACTTAACCAACGGAGGTAATTCACACACCAAAACAATCAGAGGGTGTTGAATCCAGCTAATAAAACATTAAATATGCTTGTGTGTAAAAGCTACATCCACACTACATCTCACCCTGCTATCTTTCAAAACAAACCAGACTAACCTGAATCTGCTTTGCTAGACCACAGGATGAATCAAAAGAGTGCAGCTCTGTCACCACTAAAAACTTACCTTGCATCTCTGAGAGGTATCACATTACATCTGCTGAGAAATTTCTCTTTGATTTTTGATCTCAGTTTATGATGTTGCTGTTTGCAGAGCTGTTGTCCTATTTTCAGTCTGATGCTTGTTTTTTATTTTTATTTTTTTTCACAGTGGACCTGATGAACCGGGTCACCAAATTTCAGTGGGACAAAGCCAAGTATCCCACAGCTCTGCCGCTCTCCACCCTGACAGATATCATCAACAAGGTACAAAGTTTTGAAGATGCAAGTTGTGTTCTTCTGAGAATCTGAACATTCTTGTAATTTTTAAAGTGGTCTTAATCAGGAGTATTGAAGTTTCTGATTAGATTGCTTTTTGTTCATTTTCGCCCATTTCTTTAGTTTAAGCTGCTTGATTCTGAATTACCAATGTGATTCAAAGTGGGTATACAATTGATGAGTTATGGAGTACGTAGCAGAGCCAGACCAGGATTAAATGGGCCCTAAGTGGAAGATTTGGGAATCTAATTTCACATTTTTTTATTAAATACAAAAAGACAAAACAGTACAAATTTCTTGCTTTTGCTATAAAATACTTAAATCTTTTAGATCAGGGGTCAGTCATCAAGGGCTGGCATCCTGCAAGTTTTAGTTCTTTCCCTGGTGGTAGTAACCTTTTCAGCATGTCAATGTTCTTCTTAGGCCTTCTAACGAGCCATCATTTGATCCAGGTGGTTCTTCTTCTTCTTTTTTTATGGCGGTTGGCAAGCAACTTACTGATGTGCATTACCACCATCTACTGGAATGAAGCGTGGATCAGGGCGCTACATATATATTCTCCCACCCAAAAAATAATAAATAAATAAATAAATAAATAAAAAAAAACTTATATGCCTTCTATCAATTTCGATCCAGGTGGATTAAACCAGGGAGAGAACTAAAACATGCAGGACGCCGGCCCTCGAGGACCGACTTTGGGCACCCCTGTTTTAGATAATCTAACAAGTAACATTTTAGACATTTAGTCAATGATGACTTCATTTACTGAGGGAAATAGATATAAACCAAACACTATGAATAAAACACTGTTAGTGGCAACAACTTACATAAAATGTTAGCAATAACAAAAACTTGACATTGTTGTGAATGAATTTTGACCAACCCTCACCAAACCAATGCTTTTGTTTAGACGTGTTTAGAAAATATGAGATTTTTGTCACATGTAAACCATCAGTGCTTAGCAGATTTTCCTGCAGATTCTTTTGTGTTACATTTAGCCTCCGGGCACCCACTAAAAGTAGTTTCTGCTATCATTGCTGTCTCATATTTTTTCAAATTATTGGAGTCAGCCTATATAATAGCATGTACTTTTTGGGTTTTTTTCCCTCCTGATTTTTACCTTTGTGCAATGAGGTCCTATTGATCATTTGCAAACTATGAGTTTGACTAAAGGATGTAAAGAAGGTTAGATGAGTCCTTCTTGGATAGTGGAACTGCATTACTTGTTAATTTGTGTGTTCTCCTTGACATCGTAAAAACATAGGATCTTCACAGAGGCGTGCATGATGCATTTTAAAGCATCATGCACGCCACAGACAGACTAACCATTGTCTGTGGTTAGTCATTTATTTTTTAATCTAAAGTTTCAGAACTATGTTTCCTATGATCCTGAAATGTGGAGGTTTTATTACCTTCAAGCATCAATTAAAGGAGTTGAATCAAAATTTGAGCAGTAAGGGCAGTTTTTACCTTCATTGCTTGTGTTAGTCCCTTTGTCTCTCTAACTCAGACGAAGAAATCACAAGCTGCTTTGCCTCTAATGTTGATAGTTACATGAACAATTACTGAATATTCTGCAGGAAATATCACAGGTGGAGACTGAGCTTAGATCCCGAGCGACAGCCTACAACAGCCTAAAAGCCTCCTTGCAAAGCCTTGAACTCAATCTAAAGTGAGTGGGATGCATATTATATACCTAAATGAGCAGTATAAGGTGCTGAAGTAAATTTTGGGTGTTTTCAGTGGAAATTTGCAAACTCGCAGTCTGAATGATGTTTTGAGGAAAGACGACCTGGTTGTCTCTGAGTATCTAACAACTCTGTTGGTGGTGGTGAGCAGGTTGGTATGCTAACAACTTTTTCTGTTTGTATTCATCCTGGGATTTTCTGCAAATGTTGAACAGTTTCTTCCTGTTTCATCCATCTCAGAGAAAAATATCTGCAGTGGGAGAAAAGCTATGAATCCCTGTCAGAGTTTGTGGTTCCACGGTCGAGCAGGTGAGTTTCAGCGCAAGTGCAACAACAAGCTTTAAAACTCCTGCTGTCAGCCTCCAGGAGGTCAAAATGGGAGCAGTTGTTAAATTACCTGCAGAAAGTCTGCTTGGATCAGCAGCAGGGAGGGAATATCTGTATTCCAAGCACAGAATGGCGCCAGATGAAGGTCTTAATAATTAAAAACGTTCTATCAATTCAAAACACAAAGCATCAGCGGAGTCTCCAGTTCAAACGAATTGAACAAGAAGTATCTAGAATCTCATTATCTCATTTTAATCGGTCGGTGGTGTCAGAAAGAGGTGCTTTCCCAGCATGCCATTCATGCAAGAACCGCCGCTGCTCCCAGACAGTTTAAAGCTCCTCTCATAAAAAGTTTTATCATTAATTTTGTAAGTTGCCCTTACATTTCTCCAACAGTTCGCTAACATTTAACCAGCTACACTACTTTGCAAAAGTTTACAGTTTTTAAAAACAGGTCTGGACTTTGACTAAGCCAATCTAATTTTTAGCCTCAAGTCTTTTGAAGTCTATGTCCTGGAAAGTGTTTCTGGGATATAAATCCTTTTGCAATGCATAACAGGATAGTTTAAAGCTTTTCATCAACAATAATATAAGCAAATATCTTAAGATACAGTTCCCCCCATGTTGTCCTTTACAACATGGGGGGATTTCTGCATGTTTCCTTCTGACACTCAGGAAGATTTTTGAGGACGGAGACGGGGGAATCTTTACGGTGACGCTTTTCAAGCGAGCTGTGTGTAAATTCAAAGCCAAAGCTCAGGAGAGCAAGTAAGCAGGAGTAATTTCCAGAGAACTCCCCCATTGGGAGACTCATCCATGATAGCTGTGTCGATTACCATAATGTAGTCTGTGATTCATGCAGGTTCATTGTGCGGGACTACAGCTTTGATGTGGAGGAGAGGAAGCAACAGGAGATCATGAAGCTCACTGTTCATAAAAAGGATCAGTATGTGAGTCAGGTGTGGGGCTTTACCTCAAGATTTCTGAGATGATGTTGTGTGTTTCAACACACTCCCCACTTTCTCCACAGGGGATCTTTGTGCGTTGGCTGAAGGTGAATTTCACTCAGGTGTTCATCGCCTGGATTCACTTAAAAGCATTGAGAGTTTTTGTGGAATCAGTACTCAGGTGAGTCTGAATACTGGCAACCCTTTTCTCTCTTTACTAATGAACAGCTGATGTATTTTAATGGGCCTTCTGGTGATGTCTTTGGACAGGTATGGACTACCTGTGAACTATCAGGCTTTACTCCTGGAAACGGACAGGAAGCGTTCAAAGAAGCTGAAGGAGGAACTTTCCTCACTGTTTGTACATTTGGACCCCACTGCCAGCATGAAGGAGGTCAGAAAGCTGACTCTTCCATTGAATATTTCATCTTTCTTTTTATCATAAATACAGTTTACTATATTTTATTTTAAAAATGAGATGTCAAAAATTATTGATATCATTCTCAATAATCAATGGACAATTTTTATTAGCTTGGCAGAAATCAAATGGCTAAATGGGTAACCTACTTTTTGTTATTTTGATGAGTTATCTTTGATGATTAGCTCTATGTCTTGGAGTCTGGTAGAAAGTTTTTGTTAGCATCAAGTCAGAAATATGTTGGTAAAACTGCTAAAAAGACAATTTTATTCCTTAATTTGATAGATAGATGAAGAATGTGATGGACTTAGATTCAGCACTGTAATTATTAAAATTGTATGTTTATTATTATAATTGCAAATTAATTCAAGCTAATTTTTAGTCATTTGTAAAGATAGAGTTGAGGCCCAGGATATAAAATAACATGTAACAAGATACACATCACAAGCTAGAATTGGAAAAAGGTTGATTTTGTTGTCAGAAACTCAAGTTGATAAACTCCAGATAAATACTCCGAACAAAAATTCCAGTTCAGGTGAAGAAGCGGCGGAAACTGTTTGAAGTTGCCCTCTTTATGGCTCATTGCATCCAATTATTAAATCATAATTTAAACAGTAAATTCAAATTTGCATGTTGTGTAAGCACTCTGGTGGTGCAAAGATCAATTTCATGCTTGAGTCTTTGACTCTGTGATAGTTTTCTGTTATCTCCCAAACAGATGAGCTGTGACATCCCAGGGCTCTGCCAGCAGGAGTACTCCTCCTACATCTGCTTCCACATCGGCACCAACATGCTGGAGATTAGCGAGCCGTCAACAACATGACCCGGCAGACAAGCAGCACTTTATCGACCTCAGGCAGTCAGGGCCTGAAAGGCAGCATTATTATAAAAAGCTACCTGTCTCAGAACAACATCTTGCACATAATAATGAGCTGTGTACATAAAAACCTCATCTTTTTTGGAGGAAAGAAGTGTAAATATTATCTTCAGGGAACGGATGTCACATTCTTGTCACAAGAATTCTTAACTTTGTAAATAACTGAATGTTTTCTAGGAATCTGAAGCTTCCAATTGGCACCTCGGGCAAAGTTGTTTAAAAAGCCTTGAAATGAAATTAAGCTTTTTATTGCAGTTGCGTATACTTACACTGAAAAATAAAAAAAAATACTTCACACTTTAATTTGAGAAGAATTTTGTTCACTGGGTTCAAAAAGTTCCTTGTTAAAATCTTGTTTTTTATACACTATTGGTTCCACTATTACTGTCACCCTGCTCCTCATGCTTTGAACAACCCCATTTTACCAATAGCACAGCCCTTAGGATTGGCCCTCAGTATCACAACCCTCCACTGTACTTAACAGTGAACATAAAATTCTTTCCCACACATTCAACTTTTGTTTTAAGCCACATCCTAGTGTCGTTTTTGTTCTCACTCAGCCTTAGTCTCATCTGGCCAAAGCTTGTTGTTCCCTCTAGACCTCTTATGGGTGCATCAAACTGCCCTCTGTTATGTTTGTGATGGTAGAGAAAAGCCTTGTTACTATAGCATCAAAACCTAACAACTGGCTGACATTGTAGCTGTGAAAGACATTGATCATTACATTCAATTCAGTATGTTACTTTTAGATTTAAATTATCAAAGAGATTTGAAAATCACATGTCACTTTCCTTCCTCTTCACTATTATGCACAGCTTTGGGTTTATCAATCACATAAAACCCAAGTGAGGAGGTTGTGCTCTCATGTTGATAAGGTCCAAGGGATTTTAACATTTTTGCAAGACGCAGTAAAGTTATAAACCTAAAATGTATTAAAATAAATTTGTTTAGAAATTATTGCTGTACAGTTCCCAGTCACCAGAGAGCAGTCTCTCTGTTGTAAAGCAACCAGTTTCTCTAATATCTGGTCCATCTCTGTGTTAAAACGCAAACTATAATCCCTGATAAAAAAACAAAAACAAAAAAAAAACGTTTTGACTTATTCTTCCTTCCTGTTGAGGAGAATATGGCATATTTTCTCCTGAGAGACTTAAAGATGCACAGCATGACTCCGATCACAACATGGCTCTGATGAACCAGTGCATAAAATATGCAACAGTTTAATGCGTTTTAAATGGAAACAGCGCGGTTGGGTTCCTTGGCGTCTGACTACAATCAGATTGTAAAGAGGAAAATGTGGCTGGAAGTGGATATTGTGATTGTTACCTTCTGGTATCAGCGTGCGCGTGCTTGTGCACGTGGGTCTGTTTAATACGAGACAGTGTGAGAGAGAGAGGAAGGGAGAGACAGAGAGAGAGTGCTAAGAAGAGCTTGCCACTAAAGCTGTGCCATTCAGGCAACAGTCTGAAAGACATCAACTTTACGCGTCGAGCGTCTAGAATATGGGCATCAGTTGTAGTTAGTCTGCTGTTCCTGTGCATTTTGTATTTTAAACACTTAATCTCTTCATTAAAATGTGGACAGTTCCGAAACCAAAATATAGACATGCTTTGAGCGAGGAAGGGGACATCACTGTGAACATCGGTGGAGTGAGAGTGGTGCTGTTCGGGGACGATCTGAAGCGCTACCCGGAGAGCAGGCTGGCGGAGCTGTCCAACTGCTCAGCCCACAACCCAGAACTTATCTCCACCCTCTGTGATGACTTCGATCCGGGCAGAAACGAGTTTTACTTTGATCGGGATCCCGATTCCTTCAAGTGCATCATAGATGTGTATTACTTCGACGAAATCCACATAAAAAATGGGATTTGTCCCATATGCTTTATCAAGGAGATGGAGTTCTGGAAAATAGACCAGAGTGTTTTGGATGAGTGTTGCAAAAGTTACCTGAGCGAGAAGGAGGAAGAGCTGAAAGAAATTGCAAACAAAGTGAAAGTGATTTTAGAGGATCTGGATGTGGATCAGTGCATCACCCGCACGCAGAGGTGCCAGAGGTATCTGTGGAGACTGATGGAGAAGCCGGATTCCTCCCTGGCGGCGCGCATCATCGCCATCGCTTCATTTCTCTCCATCCTGGTGTCAGCCGTGGTGATGTGTGTGAGCACCATCCCGGAGCTGCAGGTGACAAATGCGGAGGGGAAGCTGGTGGAACACCCGACCATGGAGGCGATCGAGACTGTATGCATGCTGTGGTTCACGACTGAGTTCGTGCTGCGCCTCGCCTCGTCTCCGAACAAAGTGCACTTTGCGCTCTCCATCATGAACATCATAGACTTCATGGCCATCATGCCTTTCTACGTGGTCCTGTCCCTCACTTTGCTCGGTACCACGTCCATGATGGAGCTGGTGAACGTCCAGCAGGCTGTCCAGGCGCTGCGCATCATGCGCATCGCGCGTATTTTCAAGCTGGCGCGCCACTCCTCCGGCCTGCAGACCCTGACCTACGCGCTGAAGCGGAGCCTCAAGGAACTGGGGCTGCTCCTTATGTACATGGGCGTGGGGATCTTCGTGTTCTCCGCGCTGGCCTACACTATGGAGCAAAGCCACCCGGAGACGCTCTTCAGGAGCATCCCACAGTCTTTCTGGTGGGCCATCATCACCATGACCACGGTGGGCTACGGCGACATCTACCCCAAAACTACCCTGGGCAAGTGCAACGCGGCGGTCAGCTTTCTGTGCGGGGTGATCGCCATCGCTCTGCCCATCCACCCGATCATTAATAACTTTGTTGTGTTCTACAACAAGCAGAAAGTGCTGGAGACCGCGGCGAAGCACGAAGTGGAGCTGATGGAGCTAAAGTCCGGCGGCCAGGCGCGCAAAAAAAGTCAAGAATGAAAACAATCAGAACCAGTTGGAAAAAATGTGTCAACTGACATCAGAGGGGTAAACTGACTATGGAAAGGGTTTTAAACATAAAAGACTTTTAGGTACCTGATGACTTTGGGAAACCTGTACATAGAGCTGTCATTGTGGCCTTTCCTCCGCATGTGTTGTTTCTATGGGCGACATGTGATGTGTTGCTTTTGTAGAGTGTGAAGGCATAAATAAAAAGATTTCATAATTGCATTTAAATGCAAAATAAAGACACAAATCTCTCCAGTTCATGTTTTGAGAGTTTCTAATGAATGAGTAAATATATATATATTTTTTTACATTTTATGGACCCAAACACTATCAAAACGATACAAAGAGGTGAGCTTAATCACCTTTTCCTACCCATTCAATATGTCTCAATTAATACGTTTTCTAACAGATCGCTCCACTTACAGATACATATTTGGTTCAGAAGGAGTTACGGAAAGTTGAGTCATTGATCCCATAGCGTGGTGATGTTTTTGTCTATGATGAGTTGATTTCACAGGGTCACAAAGTGAAAGTGCAAGCCATTGTTCAACAATGTTCTGTAGTAACTAAGTCATCAAACTGTCACAGAATATATTTAGTTAACTTATGATACAATTACTACTGTTATAAAATAAGCAGTTTAAAATTACTTCAGTCTACAAAGTGCAACACGAGCGTAAATAGTCATCTTGATTCTACACAACAAATATATAAAAATGATTGTTAAAGCAAGAGAGATTTGCTTTACATAACTTAAGACAAAGCAGAACAAAATAAAAGATTTTACAGTAGTTGGAGCTCAATATTTGGGGTTAAAGCAGAGAAAATACAGCATTTTGTAACATTTTCTCTCCTTTTGAACTGTTAATTTAAATTTACATCAGGGACAACTAATTGGACATCATCATCTGTAGAGCAATAATATTTTTCACTAAAATATAAATAAATAAATAAATAAATAAATAAATAAATAAATAAATAAATAAGCAAGCAAGCGCAGAGGCACTATAGTTTCTTGCAGAAAGAGATCCTCTAGTTTAATTGGCGACTTTAAATCACCCTGAACATATATGTGTGTGTGCATGTGTGTGTACTCATGGTTGTTTTTGTGTCTCTGTGCTGCCCTGTGATGTGCTAGTGACACTTCCTTGATGATTTTTAAGTAAATAAATGAAATCAGAATGGGGGAAAAATAACAGTAGCAGAGAGACTGCAGGGGGGAAAAAGCTTTTATTAAAATTGTGCTAATGTGTAAAAAAATAAAAAGAAGAAAATGACTGCAGCATTCAAATTAAATACAGGTTATTTTCCTGCACTCAAACCAACAGGGATTCTGTTAGTTTTTTTTAATCTGCAACATGGGATTCCTACTCATTTACTTTGTCAATTCTATGCTTTTCGATTTTTAACTTTTCAGAGCTCTCTGCTCTTTGCAGCTCCTTTCAGAAGAATTAACACAAAAGTTCATATGTGATTTTTGGATGGAGGGTTGGATTTCATTTATTTTTTATTTTTTACACTTGACCAGACCCAGTAAAAATAGCATCAAAATAACAACTCAAACCCCAGACACTCAGAAGAGGAAATAATTTTGGCATCTTTGTATTTCAATTTTTTGTGTGAAACTTATTCATATTATTCAGATTAATTTGACCATATAAACATGCCAATTACAGATTTGGCTGCAAATAATTAATTTGGAGAAACGTTTCCTTCCTTCCATGAAGGAAGGATGATGAGATATTCAAAGAGAAACGACGATACCAAAACAAATTTTTATAATAATTTACATAATTACCAGGGAATGATGTTCGCACTGTTAAACTTTATGGACTACAGATTATAAGCAAGGATCACACATCAACAAGTTGAGATTAAAGGCTATTCAGCCTTTAATCCCGCCTGAATTTTGTCAGTTATCGTTCTCTGTTTCCTGCACTGAACCAGGGGAGGTTCAGTGCAGGAAGTGGTTTAAAAGTTTACATGGACTCGGCTAGAGAGATTGCTGCTGGATACGTGGTTCTTACACAGACCATGGAGAAAGAAGGATGCAGAAAATGAAAGAATAAAAAAGAGATAAAGAACCGACTGGATCAGGATGAAGGAGGGAAACGTCAAAAAGAGGGTGTGAACTTGGCACAAATGTTGGAGCTGTTGGGTGCTTGAGAAGTAAACCCAATAAATTGATACAGTTACACAATAAAAAACCACAGTCAAGATGTAAATGTGCAACAGTGCTTCTCTATCCACCAAGCACCCTGGACAGATATAATGACTTGCAAACATATTTATACTTTTGGTCTTTTCCACATATAGTCACAACCATAAACTACAATATTTTAATTCATTGGGATTGTATGAGTTAGATCAGCACACAGTAGTAGAGTATTGTGAGATGGAAGGAAAAATATATGTGTTTTCTAATTGATTCATAAATAAATATCTGAAAAGTGTTTATTCAAACATACTGAATCGACACTACTACTACCACGACAATTACATCTGCAAATTTTTTTGAGGTATGCACATTCCAGCTTCTATAGACCTACTGGATGAGAAAAAAAGACAGCTTTAGCTCAGTCAGATTGGAAAAAGAGGATCTGTGAACTTTTGTTTACATATCGGAATTGGACATGGGTCTTGATTTTGATTGGGCCTTTCTTACCATCCGACTGTGGCTCTGGTTGCATGTTTGGAGTCTTTGTGCTGCTTTGTGAATTGTTTTGTGTGTTTTAAAGTTTCTAACAAGTTTTCCTCCAGGATCGCCTCATATTTACCTCCATCCATATTCTGATCTACTCTTCTTGTTACTACTCTTTTTCACAAAAAACATCCCAATATCATATTACCAAAACCATGTGGCACTGAGGGGGTATTTTGTTCAGGGGGATGTGAAGATTTAGTTTCTTGCCATAGTGGTTTGTATGAACACAACAGTTATGTTCTCATAGGTTTATTCTTATATTTTATATTCTAACACTGTCATTATAATATCAAAACCTACCTTTGAAATACATACATCTACAAAGGATGTATGTATTTCTCTGACATACATCCTTTGTAGTGGCACTGTGTACTTTTTGAAGCTGTTGTGAAGTTCAGGTAAAAATTATTTTTATCTGCTGTCTAGTTTAACACATTTTTCACACTCGCCTTGCGAGTGGGACGCAAACAGAGAACAATAAGGCTCAACGTTCTAAAGGAGTTAAATAATCACGCTGTTTCGTAATGTGAAGTAAAGCTTAAACACACAATTTTGAAAACATTCTTCCTTTTTTCCGACATTTATTTATTAAACGTATTAACAACTTCTCAAGCTGTGTGCATATTGAACGGTGGGTCATTATTTTTACTCTGTGGATATGTTTTTAGCTCAGGAGGGCTGGTAATGAAAACCTGATCGGTCAGATGGTGAGTCATGCACAGACAAGGGTCAGCTTTTCCTTGATGAATGGTAGGTTGTTTGATGCATCCATATCTTTTCTCTCACCGTCTCTGTTTTTCTGTGTGTTTCTCTGCTTTTCTCTGAACCTAACTCGATTCTAGGCAGGGGTCTGTGAGAAACTGCCGTCCCCAGCAGGAAAACACTTCAAAGTAAGGCTACGTACGCCCACGCACACTCTGAAGACTGGAAAACACACCACTCCACCCGCTGCTTCTCTCCTTATCACTCCTTCGTCCAGCCTCCACCTCCTCATCCTCCGTCTCAGATGATGATCTGTCAGCCCTGCTGGCTGAGAGAGACAGATCAGACGCTGCGATATGTAAAGTGTTCGTGCTGTCATATTTTCAGGGAGCCCAGCTTCAGCTCCAAAAATCAGAAAAATGTGTTTTGCGCTCTGAAGGTCAAAATAGAAGGAGTGAATGGTTGGCTGCCTATCGACATCCGGGTGTGAAACATTTGGCGAAGTTTGAAGGGAAACTGAGACAATTTGGATGATGCTGACTTCAACCAAATATAGCAGTTCATATGTTATGCATCAGTAATCAATCCAGGTATGACTCAGTGTTTCTGCAGCTAGATGATCACGCAGGTGGAGATTAGAAACGGCTTATCAGATTCCATAACGATCCTTGAGAATGATCCTGAGAATCATAACAGATTCTCAGTAATGAGAACAGATCTCAACAGCTGGTGGGAAACTCGGATCAAAGTAAACCTGTAAGAAAACAAAACAAAGGCACACGAAGTCCATTGTGTCTACTGGCAGGGTTTACATGAGCAAGAACATAAAAACATAAGGTTAGGAATTGAGATAAGGAGGCTACTCAGTTAGATTTAAGTCCAGACTTTGAGTAGGCCACTCTACAACTTTTGCATTTGTTTTGTTTTTTTGACAGGTGGACTTGCTGCTGAACTTTGAATATGTCTTGCTAAGTAACTGAAGTGTGCTCCTTGAGCATAAGATTAAAATATAACGGGTGGACATTTAGCTCCAGGGTTTTCTGTTGAGAGCATATTTTATAGTTTCATCAATCATAGCCTGTCAACAATGTCCTGAAATGGCAAAACAACCCCGGATCATAATGCTGCCATATTTAATTAGGTATAATGTATTTATTCTTCAGTAAAAAAACAAGATTGTTACCTTTTTGTTACCATAGAAATGCTCCTGTTTTTAGGTTTTGAATGAAGAGAAAATTAAGTCTACCTTCTCTGGAAAACCAACTAACCAGCTAACAAAAATTATTTAGTAAAACAAAAAGTACAGTGAGATTTGAGACACAAGTGTGTTCTTTAATGCAAGATACACTGCAAGCAGGCGGTAAACAAAGTAAAAGTGAGAAAATGCATCTTAAATTAATGAATCACTTGTAAGGACATTTGGATTCTGCTTTAGCTAGCTGTACTCTCTGAGGTGATAATTGCTTAGTTGTGGTTGTCAGGGAAACCGCCTTCTCAGATTAGATTTAAAAAGTTTATTGTTTCTTCAGAAACATTTTATTCCCTAATCGCAAACCAGTTCACAATGTTTCTTTGAACATTCCAGATGAAAGAAAATGCAGTTGAAAATTAGTTAGTATTTAACAAATTTATTTGATGACAGAAAATTTAAAAATATTGCAATGTAACTTAAGCAATAAAACAACTTTTAGTAATTACTCTACACTTTACCAGGACAAACAAACAGATTCTAATCATGAAAAAATGTGAGAATTATGTAAGTTCTGCAGCCCTTAATTAAACAGCTTATTTATTGAAGTGGTATGTTGTAACTTCTTTTTTTTTTTTGCTTGTTGCAGCAGACACGAAACAAATTTTAGAAAAGGAAAAATGCCACTGAACAGAGAGAATCCACATCTGACAGATGGAGAAGTAGAGCAGAATAAGCAACTCAGGAATTCAAAAATCAGCAATGTGGTGAAAGTTTTGTGCTGAAACTCATTTAATAATTCACAACATGCAGGATATTGAAACATCTTTGCATAGTGCACAAAGACCCAACATGTATTAGATACTTAACAAGTTGTTTCTGTCTGAACGTAAGCAAAGTGTTTTGTTTCCTGGGTATTAATGTTTCTGCATAAAACAGTCTTGTTTCTACTTTACTCCCTGCCTTTATGGTTTTTATGGTTTGCAGCTCTGTTAGTTGATAATGTAGATTGTAACTCTTTTTTCTTTCATACTTTTAGTGTGTTCCTTGATTTGTTTTAGTCTTATTTTCTGCCCCCCATCACTTCTAACCCTGGGTTCTGCTCATCCCGCCTGAATTTTGTCAGTTATCGTTCTCTGTTTTTATGCTATACTCTCCCTGTTACAGCCTTTTGTGTTGTTTTCTCTCACTAGTCTTTCCTTGATTCTTGCTTGTTATAGCAATATGAGTCTTGCATGGTAAGAACAAGTGTGGCTAAATACCTGTGATCAGATCTAGTGGGTGCCTGTTATTGTCAAATATGAAAATGTACATTATCTCACATTACAAACACAAACCTCAATGCAGTCAACTGTGTTTTTATGTGATAGAGCAATACAAAGTAGAGTATAATAATGAGGAGGAAACCAAATGATACTTTTTTTGACCACAAAAACCAAAAATATGCTGTGAAATTGTTTTAAACCTCTTTACACTGACACTCATAAATAAATTCAACCGATTACCTGTTAGACATTAGAGAACATTAGTGGGCAAATCCCTTCATGAAGACCAAGTACGACAGCAGACAGGTCAGGGATAAAGTTGGTGAGAAGTTTAAAGCAGGGTTAGTTTGTAAAACAACAACCCAATTTTTTTTTTTTTTACATTTTATAGAGTTTTGGTCAATCCATCACCTGAAAATTCAAATACATTTGTAGCTTCATAATGTTGATGATCTGATAAATGGGAAAAAAAAATAGCTTTCCATCACTGAGCTTGTAAATATGCCTTCCACCAGGCTTCTCAGTTGATCTTTAATAACACATTCCTGCAATGCAGCAACCTTTGCAGTTGGGCAAATAAGGTAGATTTATACATAAATTATGAAAAAATATCAGCCTGTATTTCCTCCAAATCTTCACCAGTCAGGTTCGCAGTATTTGTTCTGATCACAGCAAGACCCTTGAGTGGCTGTCATATGAAACATTATAACTACAGATCCGTTCCCCCCTGTAAAAAGCACACCTAATTTCCTTCTCCGGTGGTGGTCTTCTGTTGTCATGGCTTCCTTGTAGGCTTTAAATAACAGTCTGGCACTCATTATTCTCCCTGAACGAAGCCCCTCCGCTTTTAGTCTGGACTCCCACATTGAAAACACTCTGCAGCTCATTGTAACTGATTTATTAGAACAACACGGTGGTGTTTTTTTTTTCAGGAGAGTGAGTCATTATAGATATTTTGAGGGTTTGCTAAGTTAGACATGAAAATAAGTAGGGGCTTGGATCGCTTGAGACGTGAAATATAAGCTCACTTGTTGCATCTCAGATGGGAACAGTGTGCTTATTTGCATTTTAATTCCCTTATTTTAGTTTGGTGGGGGATTTTATTGCCTGTTTGATTTATAAGATAAGTATAATACAATGCAATGATAAGTAAAATGCAATGTATTGGCAGATTTGTTTTCTTCTGATTTACAGCATATTAACTTGTATGCATTTGAAAGGTTGACATATTTATGTCTGGTAAAAGACTACTTCATTCAAATAAAGACATTACACAGATATTGATGAACCCAGATATTTCAATATCCTGTATAAAACACTCAGAACCATTTATTCTCAATATTTGACAATAAATCAGGGTTAGCTTTTCAAAATTTAGGCCAGTTATGTTACATCTGTTTGATAAACGGGAAAATGTAATCAATTTATTTAAAAATTAAGTAATACGATTCCCTTTCGGCAATCTGTTTTTCACTACTTATAAGTGTAATGGAGGCACTAATTTGAATATATCTTATATATCAATATTTCAACCACATGACTTCCTTTTGTAAGATTATACAAAAATAGCTGACTGAGGGTTGAACGCTATAAACTCAAAATTGTTCCTTCCTTTCTTTACAATTCTTGTTACTGATTGTACTGACTCATACCAGGTCTTGTGGCTCTTGTTCACCTTCACTCCTCTCAGCTCTGTCAGCTTGTGTTGGGTGAAAGGCTCTCTTCCAGGGTGACCTTCGATGCTGTTGAAAAACACTCGTTCTTAATAGAGGGGAACTTAAAGGCAGACTGAAGCACTTTGAGATTTATCCGGCAGCTGCATCACTGATGTTTAAAATTAGTCTGTAGAAGCAGTGGGATGATAACCTTATCCAATTTTTCAGGTGTATGAGCTTTCAAGCCTTGCCCACTCAATAAATGCTTTGTGCGTCTGATCGCCCCCCATCCATTCTCACAGCTGGTCATCCACTTTTTAGGGCAGCTCTGCTCTTTCACAGAATCCATCTACAAGTCTGGACCCCGGAGACCCTTTTATGCCTCTCATTTTTAGTTTTTGCAAAGAGTTTCTCAGTCAATAGCAGCAGCTCTCTGTGAAAGGCTACCATTGACGGGGGGTGGAGAGGTTTAATGTTCGATGTGTTAGAGTAAGCTGACCTATGCAGGACGATTCTAGTCTGGGAGCCACAAAAGGTGCTTTTTAAAACAAAGCTTTGGTCTGCTCTCTTAGTGTTGTGGAGGTAAAATGCGACAAAAATGGGTGTAACTTTAACTGATTATAATTTAATTGAATAGACTAGAATCATCTTTGTTATACTTTTAAATGCAGATGTGCACCTTTTGTGAATGCTGCCTAATGACCAATACACTGGGTAGTGATGAGATATTTTGTCTGAGGTTTTTCCATGCACTCACTAAAAATGTTCACACCCTTAACTTTTTCACCATTACTTTAAAATATATCTAAGTATTCTTTTCTCACAGATCCCCCACATGTGGAATTTTATGACGCTATAGGTTTTTAGAAACTTGTGGAAATTTTTATAACACCTAAAGCCTGCATATTAAATGTTTTTTAAACTCATGGCACAATATTTGGTTGAGGCGCTATTGGCAGCACGGTTTCAGTACTCTTGGCTATATCTGTACAACACATTTTTTAATATTTTCTTCCCTTATTCTCTCCTGACTCTCTCAAGCCTAGTCTGGTTGGATGAGAATTGATACAGCTCTTCCTCTCAAGACTGATTTAGAGGCCACATTATAAGGTCTTGTCCTTATCTCTGTAAAAACATTCTGAAATCATCTACATGAAATGTGAAATCAAAATGAAACCAAAACAAATGCAGTGCAGTATTTAATAAATGATTAGAAAGGTTTCCACTGAGCAATACTCTCAATATAGTTTGTATTGCAAATTATGTTTTAGTAGTTTTCTGTTTTAAAAAACACATGAGAACAATGATATGTTTTTATTCTTCCCACACAGCAGCTCTAACTTAATGTTTCCCCACTTTTGTTTCTTTTCTTATGAATATTTCTGTGATTGATAATCCTCAGGTAAATAAAGCTGCTGAGAGGCCCTGGCTCTCTCATCACGTTTTGGTAATATAAAATTAGCATTCCCTCAGCCATGGCAAACACCACTTCTTAAGCTTACCCCACAGAAGCTTAAGACGTTTTATAGCTCAACTGTTATTGGGTGTGCTCTTTGTGAAATATCATCAAGGACATGAGGGAAACTCAATCACATGGTTGAGCTGGCATCTTACTCCCATCCATTTCTGACACATTGCTCCCTAAAATGTCACAGCAGCAGATCCGCTCCGAGAATGTAAAAATCTTTCCTTCGGGGAGAAATGGGAATATTTTAGTCCGTGGTGTGCTTTCAGGTAAATGTACAAAGCTGCATTTCCAGCACTCAGAATGCCTGGGGGACGCACAAAAGTAAAACTGGTTCAGCGGAAACTTGGTCTTTACCGCGAGGTAGAGGGAGTTTTCATTTTTTATATGAGAAATAACAGCTCTTTGGGCACATTCTATATTTTCTTATACCAATGTGCGTTATGGAGAATTATCTGAAACAGAATGAGAATAGAGAGTGCCTTTCTGATATGTTCTTTGAATCATGTAATTCTCTTCTTGTTATGTTGGGTTGAGAGGATGTTTTGTTTCTGGAGGCTCAAAGCCTGAGCTAGAATTTTCTTCATTTAAGCAGGAACATTTTATTTACTGAGGAAAACAACTTACTCAAGAAAAAATGTTTCTAGTTCAATGGTCTATGTTAATACTTAATATAAATGTGCAGCTGATATAACAGATGTGTCAACACTGATATAATTTTTCCATAGTTTTACTGCATTATTATAAGAGCATTCAAACATTGATTTTTGTCAGAAATGCAGTGTGTACTTGTAGATGGTGGTCAGTTTTCTTTTCACATGCATTAAAAACACTTGATAACTCACTACGGCAAAGCTCTGATATAATATGTGACAGCATGCCCACAGGACAAAAGTGACTACTGATAAAAAATAAAAAATAAAAACGGAGCTGTCCAGATGTACGTATGTATTTGAGACTTTGCAGTGTAACTCAAATGTCAGTGTAGATGAGCTGAGGGCATTTTGAACCCAGTACTCCCACTTATTGTGATAAAAAAAATCATCTCTTTTATTCACATTTACATTTAAGCTATAAACCACCAGTCATAATACACAAACCACAAAATGAATAAATAAATAAACATTTGTAATTAAGCTCAGACAAAACTATGATTTTCTCGAGGAGGTGTACCCTTGTTTACTACCTTTTGCACAACTCTTAAAGATCAAAGTACAATAGCAATTTCAAACAGAACCATCAGAGTACAGGGCACTTCTATTCTCCAAATTTGCTGCAGATGATCAACTAAAAATCTCATAATTCTTTCTGTGCAGATGCCAGACGTTCACTTTAAAGAAGTGGAGCAGATTTTTTTCCTGCATCTCCAACAAGGTGTTTTGATTTGAAATGTAGCGGCTTTATATGAAGAAGTATATGTGGAAGAATACAGCCCAGGGCGTGATGAATCATCTTCATATAAGAAGAACTCAGCCCAGCAGAACAAGAAGCTTCATGTGTAAAAAAAAAATTACCTCATCATCACAAAGACCAAGACAGGCTAGCAGTACAAAATCTATTTTAGAAAATTCATCCTAGAGATGATGAATTTTGAGGACTTCAAAGATACGAACATGGTTAGTAAAGCTTGAAAAGAGTTCAAGAGCCAGGAGAGAATGAGTAAAATGTGGGACTCTATCAAAAGCTATTGTCAGGGCTTTACAGGTCAGTAGATGGCTTTCACAACTACTTTTTCACATTCTGCTGCAAGTATTGTCTCTCAAGTAGAAACATTGCACACCCTAGTTGAAATACTACATGAAATAATAATAGTTATTTTTTAGTAAAGGGCTGGTGTTGCCCTGTGATAGATAATGACCTGTTTGTTCCCTGCCTCTCACCTATTGACAGCTAGAAATACATTAAATAAAAATAAGTGCCAGCTATATAGGATGATTCAAAAAACAAACAAAACTCTGGTTATGTCTGTTTTAAGTTTCACTGTTTGTTTGTAGATGTTGTCAACATTATGTTGTGCTATTTTAAATGATTATCACTTCAATTTTTAGAGGTACTTTTTAAAAGCCCATCTAGGGACAAGCACTGCGAATTAGCTGTTGCTATTGCACTATGACGCAAACATGGGACTGCTGTTTTGTTCAGTTTGTCTATGTCGATGTGTGTCTGTAACTACCAAATAAACTTAAAATAAATAAATAAATAAATTGCATTCTATATTGACATTCAATGTGACATTCAAATTATAAATGAGAAAATCTTACTTTCTGATGAATGACTGATTGTTAATAAATTTGGCATCTAATAAAATGACTTTTCTCTCAGATTTTGATTGTCTTCCAATAATGCAGGGAATGACTTGAAGTTTCTTTCTCAGTGCAGCTTGGGCTGCAATGCCTTGTTTTGGTCTTGTGAAGACACCTTTTAAAATCTCCTCCAGACACACAACCAGGCAAACTCCAAAACTGTAAACTTTTGGGTCAAACAATCATCAGCTCCTTCAGCCCAGCCAGGTAATAATTAACTAGGCAGGCTGGATTGAAATGACAACTTAGTGACTTATATTCTTGTGAGTGCATTTATTCTTATGATTTATTCCTAACCAAACAGCCAGAAAATGAAGGAAATGAAGTCTTGTTAAAGTCTGAACACAAACTATGACTTACTAAGTGGAGTAGAAGTGTTCATGTGTTCATTATTTGAAGATAACCTCTACTGGAAAATCTGAAAAACAAAGTAATTAAAAAAACAAATAACTATATATATATATATACTGTAGTTTCCATGGTAAAAAAACAATACGGATGTCTTGTGATTCTAAGATCAGTAGTGTTTTATAACAGTTGGTGACGGTTAAAATCTTGCCAAGACACAAATTTGTTCAGATGGTTTAACTATGTGTGATTTTCATACATCTTTCTTTGATATAAATAACTGTTAAGGTTTTAGAATTACCTCCTGATGAAATAATGAAGACACATGCAGGCTCACGTTACTAAAATGTTGCAGCTGGAAACCCAAAACACAGCTGACTTTCAAATTTCTTTGATCATAACTTTTATTGCAGAACAGCATGTTTTAGATAAAGATATCTATTTAAAGACTGCTGACATAAATGCAGTCAAAGCAGTTCTGAAGTTATTTCAACTTAGTGTTCAAAGCACAACTTCTGGAAACCAACATTAAAAGATGCTTCTCTCATCAACCACAAGCAGAAGCTGAACTGCAAGTTTTTCACTCTTCTGTGTGATTTACATTTAAGAAATTTAAGAAATTATTTCTTCCCTCATTCGACATTTAGAAAAGATAAACATCGGTAGATTCACAATGAAATAAAAACATGTTTTTATTTAATCTAGGAGAGACGGGCACTGCAGGACAAGTGGGTTTGTGTCCAAAGGGAGATGAATAAGGAGGACAAACCTAAATTATTCACATGCTGACTACCTTTTCATTAATCCTGGAGAGCCAGAAAGTGGTTCTGCCTCTGCAGAAGTTAATAATAGCTCCAGCAAAAAACAGCTTAAATATGGGAGATGGTTCAAACTGCTCTGTGACAGACTGGCGACCTGTCCAGGGTGTACCCAGCTTCTCGCCCGGAACGTTAGCTGAAGATAGGCACCAGCACCTCTCCCGACCCCTTTAAGGGACAAAATGGATGGATGGATGGATGGATGGATGGATGGATGGATGGGTTCAAACTGCTGAGGCACAAAGGACACTCTAATCTTAGAATATAGACTATGGACTCTGTGTTTCTACAAACTGTTGCTGTGTGGAGCAGATGTATTAAAGAATGGAGATTAGTAAACATACTAGTTGACTACAATATCAACTAGTATGTTTATATTTTAGGCTTAGGAATTATTTTCTATATTCACAGAATATCTGAGTTAAATCAGTATTATCTTTATGAATTTAGTTTAAACTTGTTTTCTATGTATTAGTTTTGATGTTTGAAAAATATTAGTCACATAATAAATTGTCTTTACATTCATTTCCATTGGAGGTCATTTGCTTAAAGCCATAAGGTATGATCCTTACAACTAATGTTGTTTTTATTAGATGGCATTTTTAAATAAAAATAAATCCAAGAAAATAATGTTAGCAGCTCATGTTCTGCTCTTGCATTTTTAAGGCTGCACACCAGCAAAAACCAAATAAAAAGGCTAAATCATAAAATTGTAAAAAGTGCTGGAGGAACTTTGGGAGAAAAAAATGAAATCCAAGTTTAATGACCATGAAACTTAGATGTATAATGGCATTTGTTCTGTGCTACATGGGAAAGTTGGGGCTTTGATTATAAAATCAATGGATGCAATCAATTTGCATAATTAGGAAAATCCGGTTTCCCAAACCACTCTTATCTTGGAGTTGTTTTGCTGTTCTCTTCCTCTCGTTTCTGAACATTTTGATGTCCCAGTTTCTCTTGTGGCTAACACCCACTCTAGGAGAGAACTGATAAAATGCCTCGAGGATTAACTACAGAGAAACACTCACTGTACTGAGAATCTGTGTCTGCGTCTGGAAGTTAAAGAGTGAAGTCAACAGAGAATTGCAAGTTAAAATTGAAGAAAAACAGCAGTGTAAGGTATTGATTATCATTAGTTTATCACTCATTGGATTTTACACTTGGTGAACTATGAAGCTGTTAATCTTCTTGAAAAATTGATTTATGAAATCTCACCATGTCGTGATTGGTGGGTGTTTGTTTTTGTTCTCACATTTTTAATGTATTGATTTTTGTCATTGATGGTGTTCCATACAGGTTAATTCCTTGCTATTGAAATTCTTTGTTTTTTCACACATTCTGTTCTTTGTGTTTTGCTTTAAATTCCCATTTTATTATCAGCCTTTGCTTTTAATAACCACGATCATACATCCCTCCCAAGTTTGCTTGTTCTCTGCTGTATGTATCCTCCATGTTTAAAAGCATGACTCCTAGAAACAAACCTGTCATTGCAACAAAAATATCTTAACCGTTGTCTTGTCTGACTAAAAGTTTACTTCAGAAGTTTACTTTGGTTTGTCCAAGTGGGCAGCTAAAAATTTCTGTTGAGTTGCTAGGTGAGGTTTTAATTAAGGAACATGCACCTCTTGTTTGGCCAGTACCTTTTTAATACATATTAATGTTAATCTATCTTCACTGTTGACAATGACACTGTTATTTCTTTAGCCTCCAGATTATTATAGACTTGACTCAAAAACCTTTGTTGGTTTTTGAGTTTGGTTATTGTAATTTTTTAACAATCTTTAATAAAGATTGTTAAAATTATATAACAACTGGGTCCAAAACACACATCAAAACCGGTTTTGGAGTGGATAAATCAGGCTAACATTATGTTTTTTAAACATCGCCTTCCACAGAATACCAAAAGTCAGAGACATTAGTTAGTGTGAAATTCATTTAAGGAATAGTTGAAAAACAAATGTAACTCTCCCAAGTTAATATGATGCTCATTCCTATGATGATTATATTTTTGGACTAAAACTGTAACATTCAATCCCTAAAGCTAGTTGATAAAGTATTCCAACAAATATGACTAATCTTCAGGTCAACTTATTACAATGAGAGTTCAAACATTGCAATAACTCACATCCTGGTTCATATATTTAGTATTGGTTTTATTCACACAAAATTATGCTTTTGTAATAATTACAGTACATAATTTTCACAATCAGTGCTGTTCACGATCTATTAGCTTGACTGTGACAGTCAACTGTTTCAGTCATAAGATCAATTTGTTTTCTATACCTCTGATTTTTTTTTTACCACATCAGAATCAATGTCAAATATCACTTGACTCCATACAAAAACAACTTGTAACACATGATTTTTTACTCTTAAGCCCACACACAAACACTGTAATATTTCTACTCTTTTAAATTAAGCACACGTAGACTAAACTTAACTTTCTCCTTATTTATGGTAAGAGTTCAAAAACAACCATTTCAATAATTTAGAAAACTCAGTGGGCATGTAAAGGGTGTTGATTTGACAGTGACATGGCGCTATTAGTCAGCCAAACAGATGCAATGTCAAAAACATCAGATTGTCTTATTCATCATCCATCTTGAGATCTTGGTTGTCATGTTTTTGTCCCTTGTTCTCTGCGTATGACAGTCAAAAAGGCTAAAACTTTGACGGTTCAACAATTGGCTTCCAAAGAATAATTTTCCTCATTAAAACGATCGAGATCATCTCATAGGGTGCCAGTGTGTTCTTTCTGTAGTCCTTGGACAAAGTTCACCAAGTTTGATTATAAAGAGAGATATGAATAGGTCTCTTTGCTCTCATGTATTTTTGAACTGCACAGAAAGGAATATGAAAATATAAGCTTGCCAGGAGAGTCTAAAAGCACATTTAATTGCTGTGCTGCTCTTTACACCCGACTGGATGGAGCTGGTTGGACCTGACTCAGTAAAAGAGCTTTTTACCTCCTTTAAAAGGCCAGAAACAAAGCTGTTTTCAGAGCCATTATGCTTCTTGATTATGATTGAAAGAACAAGCATATTCCCTTCGTTTTTCATCAAGTTTCTCCTTCTGAATGGGTTAAATAACTCCTTCTCCACCGATTCAGAGTGATGCATGCATTAATCTTGCAGTGCTGCCAAGACCTGATTGGTGGCAAACAGAACAGGAAGGCACTGAACTTTCTCCACTGTAAAGGCAGAAAATGTGGAGGCTCCTTGCATCCCAAATGGCTCAACAAATGCTGATGACTAACGGCTGATCAGCCTCATAGACCTGCACCACCTGCTTACTGGGCCAGGCGCACTGAAGCCTTGCTTGAGGGTGGAAATGATTTAACTGGCTCCCTGAGGCTAATCAGGAGAGTTCCACCTCATATGCAGATAAAGAGCATCATCTGTGGATTTCAGCTCATTAAAAAGAAAAAGCCTCATCAGCAACAAAAATAACGAAACGTGTATATAGAGCATTCTCTCTCACATATGTTGTGTTTGACTTTTTGTACAGAAGAACAGTTTTTAGGTGTTTCCCTTGAAAATATCCTCTTTTCCCCTCAGGTAGTTATCTGGTTACGTAGTTTCCAAAACATAATTAGTTTTATGACCTCAACAGCTGTTCTGGTCAGACACAGTTGTTTTTAAATGCCTGTGAGATGTTTTTATCTTAAATTTAGTGTTATGTGATTGTTTTTATTAGCTGATTTAGAAATCCTCCTTCGCTATGAGGAGCAGTTTTTGATATAGATTAAAAGACTGATCTGCTCTTGAAGGTTGTAAGGCTGATTAGTTTGTAAATATAAATTACAAATAGGACATTTTACCCTCAGTAGTTTCAATGGTATTTACTTTTTTAATTTGAATCTTGTACATTTTAAAGATTTCAGGCTGCATGTGGTATTAAACATTTTTAGAGCTGTTTTTAGCAGCAAAGGGAACTTGTTACTAGCAAAAGAACTGTAAAGACATTCCGTTTTCTTTTCAACAAGATTTAATATTCAATACTGGATTTGATTGTTGTTAGGGGCTGCAGAGAACTAATAATTGTGTTTGTTGTGTAATTAGAGAAACAGACATAAACAGGATTTAAAAGCAAAAGGCAAGATATTTCCCACAGGGGTTAGTGGAGAGGAAATATCACACATATAGTTACTTCAGAATGTATTCAGTGCTTTATGCTTCATGCTTTTTGCACATTAGATTCCCGTCAGAGCACGATCAATACTAAATAAAAATGACTCATTCACTATTTGTTTACTGACAACAGTGATTTCGTGTCTTGTGCAATTTCAGACAAAAACTGTGTTCGTCTTGTCCTTTTAGCTATCCTTGTTATATTTTGAGTGCAGAGGTCTACATTTTCGTTTATTATTCACTGGGAAGGGAATAAAACAGTACCAATATACAGAAGTACCAATACTCAATTAAAGAGTCTAAACTATTTATTTAAGAAAATGATTTTAGCAGAATTAATTCATGCACAGAGTAGATGTAGAGTAGGCACCCCGTATACACAGGACATAAGGTAGTCCTCAACATGGTCTTTCTGGTGCCTTCTATTCCCAACCATGACCCTGAACATATACATGCTTTGCAGAGCCATGGAGCCGTTTCTGATCACCCTGATAGGCTCAAAACACATCGGATCTGTTTGCATCTGATCCGATGGACAGTTAGGTGATGCATGCAACAGTGTGAACACGCCAAACTGTGAGGCATTGTTCTCATTGACTGCAGTGAGGGTGTATTTACTGCAGAGTCCGCTCCATGGCGGGGCAGAGACACAAGCTATGGGAGACCTTTGCTGCATGTCTTCCACCCCATTTTTTCTTTGCCCATTTCATGTTTAACTGTCAATAAAGGTCAGTTGAGCCAAAAAACAGACTGATTTCATTTTATCTTCATTAGCAGCTTCCAGCTCTAACAGGATGTTTGTTTCTATGGACCACTTTTTCCATCATTCCTTTACGTTCACATCTGCAATTAACTCCTAATTCACTTCACTAGTTTATCTCATCAGTTCATGTGTTCAACTGTCTTTGAATCATCTCCATGGAGACAAAAACATAAAGATATGAAGCAGTCTGACTGACTGGATAACAATCTTCTTTAGCCCTGCGTCAGACTGACGCCAGTTGAATTATTAATTTAGCATTTGGATGGGATGTTTTGGACATTTGATGAACAGGACATTTAGGCTAAATTTAATATATCTAAAGCAATAAAGTTCCAGTCCATGGAGATAAAAGCTTCAAAGTTTAAATCCATCAATACTTGGTACTCTGTCTCAAAAGGGAGACTCTTAGATAAACATTGATGATGCAGTAGCATTGCTCTCCTGAAGATTATTCCCTTGGTTGATATGGAGAAAGGTGTTTCTATATACATGTATAAATTAGTTTTTTGGTAAGCAATATGCCAATATTGATTAAGTGAATATTACAAAAAAGTGTCTGAGCTCAAGAATGCAACTCTCATTTTTACCTTACAGCTGAAGGCATAATGGACATTAAAATAATAGAGTTATAACAAAATCTGGTAATATAAGTAAGGTTCCATATTCTTAGTGTTTCTGGCATTTTTATTGTACAAGTTTAACATGTGTTTAAAGACACATTAAATTACAAGGCTTTAAATCCCTCTGTTGTCTTCTGTCTTTACGCAACTGAATGTAGACATTAATGTTTTTAATCCTTCGGTTACACCGCCCTGAACATAACAGCCCTTAGAAATTAGCTGTAAGAGTGTGACACCACATGGTGCTGGCCATATGCAAATTTATGTTCCCTCTTTTGCAATAGTAAATGACTCCCACACAGAGCAGGAGAGAGTGTGCTGCAGGGACGAGAGTAGGAAGCAAGCCTGTGATTTAAGGAATCACTTCTACGAGCTGCGCTAGTTTTAAATACCCCTGCTTAATTGCTGTGTCATGACAGGATAATTACCACCGCTGGTACTACCACAGAGGGTGGTACCAGCAGGCGGGCATGCAGAAATCCACCAGGAGCTGGGGAGTGGAGCGAAAAGTGGAGACGTGGAGCTCTTTCATTGAGGCTTTGATTGGCACCTGCTCTCCTGGATTCAACAAGATCTGCGTGCTTCATATTCAGGCTGGATTTGGGTGCATTCAGACTGCAACACTCCTGTAGATGTGTAAATGATGTATTTGGTATTAAAAACTGACTGCATGATTGTTAAAGAATTATAATTATTGATATTATTTAGATTTATGCTGTCTCTAATACATGCACTGATGTAGTTGTCACAAGGCTTTGTGTCCAACCTCCACCGCACTAATTAATGCACTGTGTTAAACCTGCATCTTAAAAATGAACGCAGAAATTTTGCATTAGAAGCTGTAAGCATCTCGTTTCTGTTCACATGAAGCTGGCAGTTCTCATCTAAATCTTTAATCCTTCAGTTTAGAAGGATTAAAAGAATAAATCTGGAAAAAAACACAATAAACATGAAGAATGAAGAATCAGTTTTACACACTGAAGGAGCCGACAAAGCTGGATACAGAAAGGAGGAGTGATGAAAGTGAAGAAAAGCAAAAAAAAAACAAAAACATGATCGTCAACACGAAGAGTCAAAATGTTTGGGAAGTATGTATTTAGTAACATTTATTCGGAGTGATCTCACCAAGACACGAGTTAAAGACAGATCAAATTAAAATAATTGAATCCCAAAGGGGTAAAGGTCAAAAGAAGAGCAAACAATAAAATAAAAATAAAAACTTGGTGATTTGTAGTTTTGTGAAACAAAAAAGTCAAATTCCCACAACTTAATATTAGACCCAAATGTAATTAGCTGCTTTTAACCACCAGGGACTATTCCAGCCTAAGTCATAACTTAATTATAAAGAGCAACACAGATTAGAAAAATTGTGGATTTATTTAATTAAAGGTTACCAAAGTTAAAATGAACGACTTTCACAAGAGAGAAAGAAAGAATGAACATGGCAGCTGGAGCAGAGAAAGTCATGTGTGAACCTCGGCAGACACCCACCTCAGGTAAATGACAAAGCAATCAAACTAAACCAGCAAGAATTTCTGAACTTCCACAGCTAGACTGTATGAATGAAATATTTTTAACACAAAAATCCTTGAGTCAAACACACAAAACAATGTGCATGAACTTAATCCAATAAGAAACTTTAAGCCTGTCCAACAAATTTTGTGAATAGCAGCAGATGTTGATGCAAATAAATCTCCGGAGCATATTACAGCAAATAAAACAGTGATGAACAGTAAAACACAAAATTAAATATTTTGTGCTTGCTAGAAAACACATAAGTGGAAACATTTCTCAAAAAACAGATGAAAATCGTTGGTTATCAATGCTGAGGGAGTTAGACGAGTGACCAGAAGGCAGGTAGCTGGGATCTGCCAGGCTAAAGGAAACAAACCGAAGACAAAAACATAAATGACCCTAACTATGCTTAATCTACACCAGCTGGTGGTGAAGCAGATCCTCCTGCATCATCCCACACAAAAACTGTTTCAGCCCATACCAGCTTCAGACAGGAGGAGGAGCAGTAAAGCCAGAACAAGCCAGACTTCACCAATAAATGGATGTCGTTATGGTTCTTGCCGAGTTACTTTCTTTAAACTTAAACTTCAGCTTTGGGGACTGGATTGTATAATGAAATGCAATGAAGGATTTCAATCAAATCTTTCAACAAACTCCTAAAAGAAAAAAAAAATCAGGGAAAGTATCCATTGCTGAGGATTGACCTGCAAATTCCAGGAAAGTGTCCTCTGTTATAAGCATTGCTGTTGACTTTTTCCATCTCTGCAGTTCCTCTCTGTCTTATTGCCACCATATTTGTACTGAACAAGCGAGTCCTGTGACCATCTTTTAAATGTTTCCTTTCACTCCTCTATGTCTCCTTCTTTCACAAATCCCCCCTAACTCTCACCCATTGCACCACCCTGTTGACATCTTGTCTTCACCTCTTCTGTGTTCTGCCTATTGCTTTTAGATGGTTGAGACCAGGACCTCAAACTCATTCAAATTCAGTTTCTCTTCTCTTAGATATAGTTTCTCCATATATAGGTGTTCTATAAGTTGTCTTTATTTCACAGGCTTATGCTACATATGGGCTACTCAACCAAAGTACTAAGTTTTTTATTAAATGATTGGCTCTA
The DNA here is from genome assembly GCF_003331165.1 of Xiphophorus hellerii. Classification (NCBI taxonomy): domain Eukaryota; kingdom Metazoa; phylum Chordata; class Actinopteri; order Cyprinodontiformes; family Poeciliidae; genus Xiphophorus; species Xiphophorus hellerii. The sequence goes on along the minus strand of NC_045690.1, from coordinate 14,734,583 downwards.
CCTTTAACACCTTTCAAGTCATATTTTGACCTTTCCTTCAGTGTAATTTTCCCAATCTGCAGGAGTCAAAAGAACAATAAAATTAAACTTCAAATGATCAAAGAGTAAAGTTGTATCTATCTTTGCTTAAAAAAAACAGAGGATCTTTCTTCATTATGTTTTTTCTGCATTTAAAATCACAGTTTAACTTCAGTTATATTATTTGCAGGACTTAATGCAGATTGGAACAAGTTTTAAATGGGACTCATTAATTCTGCTTTTTTCCATGTTCAACATATTTCATGAATTCATAATAAAGGGGGTGTTGCAAAATGGCTTTAAGCAAAATGCATGAAAAAAAATCCAAGATCATATTTTGGTTTAGCGTGCTACAACCTATGTGAAGCTAAATCACAATCATAGCGACAGATTGCTGAAACAGGATGAATAATGACATTCAATTCATATTAAAATGACAGGAATTTATTTTTTAAATAAACTCTGACTCAGATTCTGATCATCTGTTCAAGGTTGTTTATTCTGTAGATTTTCTTTCACCCAGACCACAGCATATTTCAGACTTTTTGCAGATTTTTGACTGTGTGAGAAGAGCAGATGTCTGAAAAACACAATATTTTCACTTCTATGGTGGGGTTCGCTTATGTAAATAGTTCTCATTAACAACAACACAAATATTATAGAGACAGGTAACCAATGAGCTTGCAGGTTTGATATTAGCAGTTATTCAGACAGATATATACTAAAAACGAACATCGTTCATTACAAAAAAGGGGTCTTGAATACAATACACCTCATCAGAAACCACCAGAAGTCTGCAGTTGTTTTTTTGATTATAGCCTTTGGAGGTGGTCATTATTTGTTATGTTGAGAAGTGTGTGTGTGTGTGTTTTCAGGATAAAAGCTGATAAAAATAACATTTCTGCAATTGCATTTGCAAATGAGATTCTGTTTTTGTTATTTTGTAGCCCGTAAATGTACCGTCCTTCTTATTTCCACTGTTTTTCATCTGTATTTTTTTCCTTTAATCTTATTTATAAAGGTGTCTTGGCCAAGATGGCATGTATTTCAAGACAATGCTAAAACATAACATCCACAACGAAAGAACAAAATAAATGTACTCATAAAAAAATCAAAGAATATCAAAATACAAGCAAAACTACAACAGATCCCGTAAATGTAAACATCTGTGAATGCATTTTAAGTTTAATTTCATTTACTTGATGTAATTGAATTTGAAAATGTGAAGTTCAATAGAGAGAGGAACAAATATTTTAAATTGCACTACCCTCTAGTGGCTAAAAGACTAATTGGTCCACAAAGTATTTATGGATTTTTATGCGACTTTTACATCATGGTGTAAAAGTCATCAAAGGGTACAGTTCTGGTTAGAGGTTTACTTGGTTATCAATGTTTTATTCATTTTAATTTAATGCAACAATTTAAGTGATTTGAATAAAACAAACTGAATTTATTGTTGATTTTCTTTTATACTAACACTGGACGAAGAAAAAAAACAACACAAATACTTTTTGTCCAATAGACACAATTCTAATGCATTTTTAATAAGATCCCACACCGTTTATAACAAACACAATAATACACTTTTTACCAATAACTCATTTTTTTTCTTTTAAATACTTTTTTGCTTCGTTCACATGGTTCAAATATGCGGTCTGTTTTTAAGTAAAACTACTAATGTGCCTAGATACATATACCACCACCATCTGATCGCCGTAATCCAATCTAAAGTAGCATTTTAAACTACATTACCCAGCATGTAGCGGGAATGACGTCTGTTCACATGATTGGTTGATGAGTTTCCGCCCCTGACAGTCCCCCGGTATTCTTAGCGTGAACTGATATGTTTGTAGAAAAGCTCACTACCGCTGGGTGTCAGAAACCAAGGCTAACATGGCTGCTGGAACACGTATCTGCTACAGTTTGAGAAATGCCAGAACATTCTTCGCTCGGTGCCACAACAGAAGCGACCAGCGGCTGTTTTCCAGCGCTACGCACCAGGAGAATGAGCTTGAACTCCGAGATACCTCAGTGACTGCTGCAAACTTCCAGACCAGACCCAGATTGGTAAGACTGGTGCTGGACTACGGGCTGCAGGTTAAAACTGGGGATCTGGGTTCAGGTCCTGGAGTTTTCCCAGTTCGGGCTAATGAGGTGTGGTGACAAAGTTGCTGTTAAGAAACTGCAGTCTGAGTTCACGTTGAGGCCTGAATCAGACCATCTTTCCGGGTTGATTATTAACCAACACCATGCAGACTAGCAATACATGTGATTTAATATTACAAATAACCAAGATCTGCATTCTAAATGACCAAGATGTGCAAAAATAAACATAATTTTGTTTGTTTTACTTTTCATGACTTGGATTCCCTTTTTGTGAAAAGTTCTCTATTTCTGCAGCAAAATCCATGTTATGACATAATCAGTGACTCTGAATTTAATACATTACCTTAAACAAAGTCTATCTTAGAGTAACATGAACATGCTAACCTGACAGCTTAATACTGTTTCTTCCACCCTCTAATGCATCTAGTGAAAACATTGTACTAAAATATAGGACTGGATTATTTTGATAATCATTTCAGTTTAGGAAATCAAAAGATTATTTTTAGTGGGATTTTTGTTAAGCTTTGCATTTAACACTGCTTCTCTGCTGCAACGCCACACGAGTACAGATTCAGATGAGATCTGTGTTCCATCTGATGGGGTTACACATTCCTGCCTTTGGCCTGTAACTTTCTGGCATCTATAGGTCACAGATCATTTGGAAAAAATGTTTCCTCTAGCTTTTTAGAAGCAAATAATATTGTTTATTTCTATTAATTGAACAAGTGTGTCTGTCAACACTGTTTCAAAGACACATTTTTTTTATTAGTATTTATTTTTCTGGTTTTTTCTTCCAGGAGAGATTAACAGATGAGAAGGTCCTACCGTTTTCAGCTTTCTTGACTGACAGCTTTGGCCGCAGACATAACTACCTACGCATCTCTCTGACTGAGAAATGCAACCTCCGCTGTGAGTAAACTAGGGCTGGGATGAGACCCGCTGTACAATAAACCTGAGTAAATGTACCACAACACACAAGGTAATGTGTGTAAAACATATAGATTGTATTTGTTGTGTTATTTATAACTCTAAATTATAAAGGCTTATTGTGGTGGATCTGATGAACTTTTCTCCTAGCTGCAGAAGCAACAAACCTCAGAAGAACTTTCACAACCATCGTTGTTAAAAGTTTTTTCCATTTCACTTATCATTGCTTGCAAAAATTTAAGCCTACATGTTGGCATTCTTTAAGTTTCATTGTAGTTTTCAGATGTTTGTCGCACAGAATATAATAAACCTTTTACTAATTTTTCATAATCAAAGGATGTAACTTTGATGGTTTCTGTTTTGTTCCTTCCAAGACCTCCAAGTTTTAAATTGATCTTAGTGTTTTTTTTTTTTTCATTAAGTATTTAGGTCCACTGTGCTTGAACAAAATATGTCAATAATGTTTTGGTTCTATCTTAAAAGAAATATATTCCTAACTATTGCTTTAAACGAAAGCAACAAACTGAAATAGTCAGTTTGCTAAACAAACCTATTTAGATAAAATCTGTTTTACTCAACAAAAAACACGTATTAGATGGATGAATAAGCAAATCTTTGTAGTACAAGAATGGGTTATCAGAACAGTCGTGAGCAAGTTATATTTTTTTGTAGGACTACATTTAAAGGGTTAAAATTTTTCTCACACTGTTTGCTTTTAAATAATGAAATTATTTTGATTATGGAGTTTGCACAAATTTAGATTTTTGACTAATCTTAGCATTAAAATGGTCTGTCTAATAAATGATGTTCATTTTACAAAATTATGACTTTTAAGCTCATCCTAGTACTTCACGACACCCATTACTGTATTGTTTCTTTTATCCTCCTTCATGTTTTGTGTCTATAAGGACGTGTTTTTATTTAGCTTGCATGTTGGATGTTCCTGTCGCTCAGGTCAGTATTGCATGCCAGAGGAGGGAGTGAAGCTCACGCCGCGGGGCCAGCTGCTCTCCACCTCAGAGGTGCTAACCCTCGCTCAGCTCTTTGTCCGAGAGGGAGTGGATAAAATCCGACTCACTGGAGGGGAGCCTCTCATCAGACCCGATGTTCTGGATATCATTAGTAAGAAACAGTTATGGACCTTGAACATGTTCACACTTTGTTGTCGTTACGGTCACAAATGTAATAGTGTTTTATTTAGATTTTTATGTGCTAAACTAACAACTTACTGCATAATTGTGAAGTGAAAAAAACTGATAGGATAAAAATACACACCACATTTTAAGTAGATGAATGAAACATTTTCCTACCTACTTAACATTAAAGCACTAAGTTTTGGTTGGTTTGTCAGATAAAATCCCAATGAAATTCTTTGAAACATTTGAATGTAATATGTCAAAATGAGCACAATACAAAGATGGGGGCTTAGGATGCCAGACGCTATAAGCAAGAATGGACAGAAGACTTCTCTTTGTGACTCCTTTGTGCTCATATTTATTAATTATAAACAATATTTATGAAACCATGATCGTTGTCAGATCAAAAGAATGAACAATAGACAACACACTCATAAATGTTCCTCCTACCGAGATAACAAGCTCAAGGCTTAGCAGCAGGAAGATTAAAGTACAAGATGCCCTTCTTCTCCAAAATGCCCCGAAACTATGCTTAGATTTGTTTTTACGGTTAAACTTATTTTAGTGATCTGAATGAATTATTTCTCAAGTAGTACACTCATTCCTTTGAGGAGGCCTTTTTTGTTTCTCTCACTGATGACTCTGAAAGCTTCTGCTGAACACAGGCTTGTTTATATAGCTTCCTGAATGATCAGATGGATGTTGTAACCGTCCTCTCAGACGGTGGCTCATGTGCCAGCACAGCTGACTGCACCAGAACTAAACAGATTTTTGCTGCATTCCTTCAGGTTGAAACAAAAGTTTGTGGAAGTGAAGGTAATTGTCACATTGCAACTGTTGGTTCAGTTTAATGACCGATTATCTTTGCTTTAATTTTACAGCCTCATTTGGAAATGAACCTTTTCAACCTCTGCTCTGTGAGCCGCCTTTATACTGTTAACAACACAATCACATAAAGAGGACTAAGGGCTGCAGCATAAAGATAAACTTACTGCAGTGTCATGGGTCAGGTGACCAGTGGAATGTCAGGTGACTCTTTTTAAGCTCTAATCCAGTGGAAAATTAAAATTAACCTTTTAGTCCACTGTTTTTCTGTAGAACATTATATTTTTGCCTTTAATTGTGTTTTTTTTAACAGATACTTGGTTAAAAATTATAAGCACAGATTATAAAATATGAAAGAAAGAGCCAGGAGTCTCAAAAACAATCAGTTTGAGACTCTTAAGAGAGACTTATATCATCAATCTATGCAAGGTTTTTGCTGCTTTTGAATTAAATTTAATGGTTGATGTATTTAAGTTAGAACCACGGGCCATTCTACTGTCAGTGTCATCCAAAGCTGTCTTGTCGCAAAGCAGAAACCTAAGTGTAAAACAAGTAGATGTCATTACTTTATTACAATTTCTCAACATCATTATTTCAATTGCAACAGTAATAAGTTATGAGTATTTTGTAGTTTTGTAGAATTGAGTCCTAATGCTGAGTAACGCTGAGTAATGTGTTTTGGAGAGCAGTTTAAATTTAAATCCTCTGCTTTTTTTCAAGAGGCATTAAAGATATGACAATTATTTGTGGTTTGAGATTAAACCACAAAAATTAGTTTTTTTTGGTTTGGTTTGTAGAATATATTTTTCTTCACTGTTTCATCTTTCTCTTTTGCTTTTTTATTCTGCAGCTGAACTGAAAAAGCTAGTGGGTCTGAAAACTGTTGCAGTTACAACCAACGGCATTAACTTATCCCGACTTTTGCCAAAGCTGAAAGATGCTGGACTGGACCTGATAAACATCAGCCTCGACTCTTTGGTTCCAGCAAAATTTGAGTTTGTAGTCAGGCGAAAAGGTGAGGATAAAGATTTAACCTGTAATTACTGTTGAAGTGCACCCAGACACCCTTAGCAAACACATTATAAAATAAACTGTTGTTTATTTGCAGAATTTTCTTTTCCATTATTATTGGCATCAGTGCTATTAATACTTCGTTCATCTCTCTTTTACCCATAGAACAGCTCTTACTTCTCTCCTGTGAAATTTAACACGGTTGGTGCAAACAGAGAAAGGGATAGTTTAAATAAAACCTGAGGTAGAGAATCAGGCCCACAGCATCACAGATCCTCCACCATACTTGGCATTTGGGATGAGGAACTTTTCCGCAGATACATATTCATCCTACAGTACATGCCAGATCCACATGCCAGAAACCTTTAATCTTGGTCTCATCTAATTAAAAGAGATTTTTGGGAGTGATATTAACTAGAGACAACTGGTTGTTATGGAGACTGATGCCACTCTTTGTTTTATGTCCTTAACCAGCCGACTCTCTGTGTCTGATGACAAAGTACATTTGGGAATTCATTCAGGCAGATCCTTTTCTATCCTGAGTTACAAAACTGCTAAAAGACAGAATCAGTGTGTTTTGTTGATAAACCCCAGCAGGTTCCAGGACGAGTCCGTAAGCCCCAGGCAGTCAGCCTAGAGGTAGCAGCAGGCCAGAGCTTTGACTGGTTGGCTTCAGAAAGGCAGGGACAGATGGACCGAATGAGATTAGGAAATGAAACGGGAGAAAAAAAAACAGAACATGGAAACAGTGTTGTTTGTTTATTTTGAGATTAGTTGCTGAAAATTTGCAAACTGAAAATAATCTTACAGTTTGAGGTTAGTAGAACAATAAATGTGATATTTAATTTCCATTGTTGTAGATCAATTTATCCACCTCCCACAGAGAAGATTACCTGCAGCTCCCTGGATTTGTCTTATTTTCATAGAAACAAATGATCCTATTCTCTATAGTTGACTGTCACAAAGCTCTGACTACTGCAGAGGGATTGGATGCTGATGTCTTTACAGTTGAAGTTATGAACAAAGAAAGCCTTTAAAGCTGAAGTAGAATACATTGTAGGAAGTATTACTTATTATTTATTTTTGTGTTGATTTCAGTAGCTTCTTTATTAACAATGCCCTTAACTTTGATTGACATTTCCTGGCTTTTTCTTTTTCCTCAGGTTTTCATAAAGTCATGGAGAGCATTGACAAAGCGGTTGAATTAGGCTACAATCCAGTCAAGGTATGTCTCAAACTTATGGAATAATCATACATTTCTCATAATAAAACATTTCTTAAATTACTCTTTATGGTCACACTTCTTGTAAATATGTATAAAAAGCTTCAGAAAATTCCACTTTTACCAAAGAAACATATTATAATACTGAAAAGTTATTTTTTTTTTGAGTTAAGTTATCTCGCAGTTAGAAATAATTGTGAGAACATAACTGGTGCCATAATTATTTGTACTGATGACAATTTATATAAAATAAAACTGAAGCATTTTTATCATTTTTACTTCATCGGGGGATCTAGGAACATTCAGCTTCCTACGACTTTGTTTCACTGGAGTAAATATTGTGTGACACAATATAGCCATTCATTAAAGTGTGAAAAGCAAGTGAATTTTGCATTTTGCACTTGGCAGATGTGTGTTGATCATCATATATCAGTTACTGGCCTAAACGTAACTAGTCTACAGACAGATGAGTAATTAAAATGCTTAAACCAAACTGGGTAGCTTTCAAGACTTTAGTCATCTTAAAAACTTCATTAGAGTGACATCTACTGTCTGATCAGAGAACTGCAGTTAGACTAAATCCTCCCAATCTATTGTCAACATGTCAAACAGTTGATTACAGACCTTTCATCCTCTTTTTACCGCGCTGAAAAAATGTCCTCCCACTTTGAGGCCTTGTATTTAACATTTTTATGGTTATATAACCTTGGTCTATTGTTGTGTGCTGCCATCTACAGATCAACTGTGTGGTGATGAGAGGCCTGAACGAGGATGAGCTCTTAGATTTTGTGCAACTCACAGAGAAGAAGCCTCTGGAGGTTCGCTTCATTGAGTACATGCCATTCGATGGTGAGTATTTTCTTCTCACAAAATGACTTTTGTTGTAGATATTTTTTTAAGCACAAACCCACTGAACAAATTCAGCATGGCTTCCTCTGGTCTCTGCAGGAAACAAGTGGAACTTTAAGAAGATGGTGAGTTACCAGGAGATGCTGGACCAGATCAGACAGCAGTGGCCCAATCTGGAAAGGCTTCAGTCTGGACCTGCTGACACTGCCAAGGTCAGGTTCTCCACTTCTGATGGAACATAATTTTTATATACTACAAAGGTTTTCACACTTCTTAAACTTTTTAAAATTGTGTCATGATACAACAACAAACTTAAATGTATATTATTGAGATTTTATATATAATTCCATATCACAATTATACACAAAATAGTCTATAAGGGAAATGATACAAAAATTTCAAGACTCAGTACAGTTCCTGTGATTTTGATGCCCCTGAATAACATCCACTTCAACTACTTGCTTTCAAAAGTCTCCCTAATTAGTGAACAAAGCCAATCTGTGTGAAAATTAATAGAGAACTTTTTTTGCATTAAAATGCAGAATTCACACAAATGCAAAAAGGTAGTGTGAATTCTGTAACATGAATATTTTTAGTGAAAATTGCAAAAGCATTTGAAGTAAACATCAGACGATTTGCAGAAATGTAAAAAATATACAGAAGCAGCAGAATAAATCAAAAACCTGCAAAGTGCAAATGGTAAGACTGTAGAAGAGGAGTGAAAACTTTCAGTCAATGCAAAAATCCCACTCAGAGTATTAGAAAATTGTGCAGAACACCGTTTACAAAGCCAAACTGTAAGGTCACAACAGTTTAAGTTAACATGAGCTAAAACACTAAAGCTAGCTGAAATACTAATGATAACCCATAGATTGGGTCTATAGGCTATCAACTCTCTTTCCAAAACACATGAGAAAGCTGCTGTCTTCTTTTTGTTTTGCTTGTGTAAATTAAACCTAAGGGGTTTACAATTTATGCTATTGATCAGTCTTACAGACTTAAGAGTCCTTTGAGAACTCTCACTGGATTCTTAAGTCTGTAATGTTCAGGAGCAGAGCTGAGAAAAAAGTACATAAACTGTCCATTTGAACTATGACAGTTTTATTACATAATCACTAAATTTGTTCCCTAAAATCTTTTCAACACTTCTTTCTGCTTTCAGACTTTTAAAGTTCCTGGTTTCAAAGGTCAGCTGGGCTTCATTACTTCCATGTCAGACAATTTCTGTGGCTCCTGTAACCGTTTGCGCATCACTGCAGATGGAAACCTCAAGGTAAAGGTTGACTTCATCAAATTTTCTCAGACATTATGTTTTTCATAAAATGCATAAACTAAAAGCCAGAAGTCATGGCTTAGATTAAGACTATATGTTCTTGTTTTTGATTTGCTCTCCTGTTTGATTCTCAGGTGTGTTTGTTCGGTAACTCTGAAGTTTCCCTCAGAGATATTCTCCGTTCTGGAGCGTCTGATGAGGAGCTGCTGCGAATTATCGGAGCTGCTGTGGGCAGAAAGAAGAAGCAACATGCAGGTCAACACCCAGTCAATGTTGTGTGGTAGTTACCAGTTAATACATTTATCTAGGAAGTAATTGATTTGTTTTTTTTCTTCAGGCATGTTCACTATCTCTCAGATGAAGAACAGACCTATGGTCCTCATTGGTGGGTGACTCAGCTGTACGTAATCAGTTTTTGTGTTCTTTCGCTTTTTTGCTCATGAATTATTCTGTTTAAAACTTGTCTTTCATATGTTTTCTGTTTTGGTGTGACAGATTTTTCTGAGATGTTTCTCACAAGGCCAGAAAACCGACAAAGGGCTTCATTCATCTATACTGAGCTAAAACTTGACCCGTTCTTTAGTCTGACTGCATCTTCTGATGAGTCTCGTAAAGAGTTTCTGTGCCTTCCTGGATGCACTGCTTCAACACAGACAGCTTTTAGTTGCTGCTTTAAGACCTCAGTGAGTGGCGGTTCACTCATTAAGACCCATATTAGCAAAGAGAAGTGCCACGATGTGACGCCGCTTCACTCCTCATACTATGATTACGATCTCATTTTCACCAGCTGTCACACTAAGAAACGCACAAATGTGAGCTTCATTAATGAAGACCCCCTCAGGTACGCACAATCCAGTGTTCCTAACAACCCAAGGAGTCAGTCCCTTTCTACTTTTTGCACACTGAACGTCAAAATGAATCAGAAAAATCTAAGCGTCAGGTTGTTTCATAGTCAAAGTTCTGGTGAAGACCACACGCATAAGACCCCATCAGCCTTAGACAGTCCCAGTAGTGCTAAACCCCAGCTGACGCACACAGACGCCCAGGGCCGAGCAACAATGGTGGACGTTGGGGGGAAGCTTGCCACATATCGAACAGCCACAGCCGGTGCCACCGTCATCCTGGGCGCCGTCGCTTTCCGCCTCCTCCGGGATAATCAGCTGGCCAAAGGTGATGCTTTAACTGTGGCTCAGCTGGCTGGCATCATGGCATCAAAACAGACCTCTACCCTCATCCCTCTTTGCCACCCGCTCCCACTGGATCACGCCTCCATTTCATTTCAGCTGGATGAGCTGCACTGCTCTGTTATTATCACTGCAACCTGTCACACCACGGGCAGGACGGGGGTGGAGATGGAGGCGCTGACGGCTGCCTCTGTGGCAGCGCTTACGGTTTACGATATGTGTAAGGCTGTGAGCCACGACATTGTCATCATGGATGTGAAACTGCTCAGCAAGACGGGTGGGAAGAGAGACTTTCACCGTCGATGAACACAGGAAAACTGAACTGCAAGATGAAGAAAGTCCTTCTCTGCAAACCCAAATGTGTACCAATAACTCAGGCTCCTATACAATCACAAAATTCCATATTTATCCAAAAACAATTAGATTTTTTTTCTGGACATTTGAGTACAAATTTTAACTCTGAACCTGCCTGAGAAGTAGTCAGGTCTTAAAATCTGTAGGATCTAACAGAGAAAATGGCTTTCTGGCATTTGTACTTAGATCAATTTAATTTCAAAATCAGTAGCTCTTTTCGTAACCCTCCTGTGGTCTTGGCAGGATGCTCAGGAGGAGTGCAGCAGATGTCACGGTTTGACAGCGGGGAAGCGTGAGTGGAACGGGGGGCTTGGGGGAGTATTCAGTTAATCCGCCAGTTCCCGAAACCACACAAAAAAACATGTAAAGGATAAAAAAGGGAGGAGGGGGAGTAAAAGGCTCAGTCCAAAGGACCCCCGTCTTTAAGACCACAGGAGTGATAAGAATGGAACACCCACTCAACGTTGACAGAAGCATGTGTTGTGAATCTTGGCATTTTTGTTTAATTTCTAAAAGAAAAATTTTTTTTTCTGCATTTCAGATCAAGCTTAAAAACCACAAGTACAATTTAACCTGAACTTAGAACCTTTTTGCTACTTGGATCAAGAACTTTTTTTAAATTCTATTCATGAGTGGAAAAACCAAGAGGTGTTGTGGCAAGTGGAGGCAGCAGCTTTTTCTATCTGATACAGATTAACATAAAATCACATCACTTTATAATCATTATTAGGCTTATGTCCTTGGAATATATCAAAAGGACATTCCACTGTTTTCCAGACTTTTTCAAACTGTCTCTCTTTAAAAGCTGCTTCAATTACATAATAAAATCTGATTTGTCATTTCAACTGACGTTTACATTACTTGAAGATTAATTTGTCTTTACATCTAATTATTTTAGCAAAACAGTGTTTATTCTTTGTCTAATTTCTGTTTAGTAAAAACTATCAGTGTCATACATGAGCTTATTTTTTCCTCTTTTGGTCTACAGACGCTACAAACCTAAATGTGTGTTTCTCAGTTAACAACTAACTGAACGTTAATGATGTTTACATTCTGAATGTCTTTAATTATCTGTAGTTATATTTCACGCCATATCTGATTTGCATTATTGCAGCTAACAACACCACAAATGTTTTTTTAACAGTTTATTGTTTGTTTAACGCAGCCTAACATTTCATTATCTTACTTTATAAAATTGATTTTTGCATTTTTGTACTTAACATGAGTTCTTTAGTCCACTTTGTACATTATATGGGTTTCACAGTGGTGATCCTTACTATGGCCTGAGCATTAGTTTATTTTGTCATAATAAAAAGTTGTATTCACTGACCTCAAATGCCCTTGTAGTTTTTAAAGTTTTTACAAAAATATGCAGACATGGTTACAGTTTGAATCTAGAACACGACTTAATATGAAGTAACAAGTAAACAAACTGGACACCCATTGAGTTTTATTTCAGTTAAAATATAAGCAGTTTTTTTAATCCAAAAACTTTACAGATATTGTATGAAACAATCATGATCTGGACTAATGATGGTACTAACATGTTGAACTAATTTAATAAAACATGATTCTGATTCATAAATATTTGTGTCATACTGGATGATATCAAACAAAGTTGCTTGCCAATTTTCTGTCAGCTGTTTTTCTTTTTATATTAAAGCCTTAAAATGAATCCTATCATTCTACACATCTCTACAGGCATGTTCTTTACTCTTGATTGCTTTAATGTAATTGTAGAAATAAGCCACTCAGCCATTCATTCAAGCCAAACCAAATTAAGATTGAGCTTATTTTAAATGACTTTTTTTTTCAATTTTTGCATGCTGACATAAATTCCAGGCATAAAATAGAAAAATGAAAATGAGACCCATTTCTATTTAGTCAAAAAGAGAAGTGAATTCCCTAAAACAAAGTCTGGTTCTCAGCAGTTGGTGTCCCACCTGTTGCAGATATTTCCCTGTGTTCTTGAACACTTTATATTATTTCTAACCATCCCTAAGTTTTGTTTATGTTAACCTTTGATTGAAACAAAAATAAAACCTGGGTATCCCCTTATTTTATCATACCAACACATAGTAAAGAACAGGCTACATGGAACATAAAAAGAAACTGATTTGATCACAAATGCTTGCATAATGTGTCCATAAAATTTTAAGAATTTGTTGATGTCATTCTGCTTCATGACTAAACATTTCCAAAGCAAAACACATGCATCACTAGATGTCATCTTGATGTTTAGCTTCTCCTCAGCTGACCATTTTGGTTTAATTCAAGAATAAAATGTCTCTTTAATGGTTAACCTGACTTATTTTTATGTTAAAACCTGAGATTACCGACTGGCATTTAAATAATTCCCTTTTAAATTAAGCTGGATAATTGGTCAGAGAGATATCATTCATAAAACAGAAATTGTTTCATGTAAAAAAAGGCTTGTTCAAAAATCTTTTCTATATAAGAAGACCAAGCTTTTTATATAAGCCACATTGGTTCTTTGAAGAAACAAAGAACAGAAATACCTGACATCGCTGCAGCTATTAGTCACCGGACAGTCTGTGTTGACAAACCACATTCAGCTGTGATTTAAAAGATAAAGACAGACAGATTACAGCTGTCCATGTTTTATATTTTTAGTCTCAAGTCAGACTAAACGTTGCTACTTACAGGATGGAGGTGGCTGCTGGTCAACAAACAGTGTGAATCTAAACAGGAAAAAAGAGACAATCGGCGCCGTTGATCACTGTTTTGAAACACCTTTTGCATCTTTAATCAGGTATGTAAATATAATTTTAATAAATGTTTCATTGTTATTGGGATTCCGCAGCTGATTAATTGTGCACATCATTCTATAAGAAATGTGATTTTATTTTGTCACTCATTTCAGAAAGTGAAAGTAATATATAGATCAATTACACAAAGAGTGAAGTATTTGTAGCCTCTTGAAAATTTTATGATTAATGAAATTTGATGTCTCTGCTAATTAGAATATTAAAGGAACGAGGGATTGACTGTAGAATTCAGAAAACGCAGTGGCCTAACTCCATCAGATGAAATGGCACTTCAAAATATTCTCTAATTGTGAAAACTTCACACCGGTCTTTAATCAACATTGATTTTGTGACTCTCTACTCTCCCTCTGGACTCTTGGACCTTGATTTCCAAATGAAATGCAATAGATGCTTCTGACTTGTTCAGCTCTCCCAAATTCTTTAATGGATTTTTTATTGTCTCAAGGCTAGTCAATCCCTGTCACAATGAAGAAATGAGTTTCATTTTCTGAAGTGAGGAAAAATATTGAATTTTTTCACAATATTCAAATGGCTGACCTGTACTGTAGTTTGCCTGAAGTGAGACCCATGTTTAACTCCAAACACCATTATTACCCTTATTTTCTCAGACAACCTTTGTTCTAATGTTTATCTTGTTTTCGATAAAAAGGGATTCAAGATATGTTTTCAAGAAATATTAAATTCAGCTAAACTGCTTTGCACAAGGTATGGACAAAAGAACAAAATCTACAGAACAATTTAAAGAGCAAAGATACCTAAGGCAGATAAACAGCCTGATGTGCATCAAACATATCTTCTGATATTTTCTTCATATCATGTTTAGGGCTGATTGGATACCAGGAACAATCCTGCTACTCCAAATGAGAAGAAACTGAGGCAGTTTTGGTGAGTCCATTACAGAACTGACAAAAGACACACAAAACTATTAACCTTCACACATATTTATCCCTCAAGTAAATTTAAAATGTTAGCAGCTTCATAATTGACATACTACAGTGCCACCTACGGCATAAAAATATACAGTGAAGGGAAAAATGTAGTCAATGCCATATTTCAATACATTGAAGTACCCATTTTAGAAGCAATAACTTAAATTTGTAAATTTTTTAATGTCTCTCATATAACTGCATTTATTCACTTCAATGAGATGTTTAGATATTTATGCACATCTGTACTTGGGTAACCACAATTATTTATATCAGCCATTCTGTTGCAGGTCATTGTTCTATTGATTGTCATCAATAGAACAATTGATGACTAAACATCAATTGCTTAGTCATCCAACATATATATTTGGGTTATATATTATCTTAGTCTGGAAAAAAAATTGATTTAGTGAAAAATAAATAATTTTCTCCATATTAAACATTCTCATAGATAAAGTCTAGCAATTACTATGTTTTGTCTCTCAACAGCAGGTCTTAGAAACTCTCCAAAAGCTTTCTTGTTGTCCACCTTCAGCCACCTCCTGCGTGATTTGTTTACCTTGCTCCAGATTCCAGAGGAAAATTCTGCAGGACACAAACAGAAAACCTTACATCTGAAACACAAAAATGCCATTTGAGGTCTACATTACTTGTGCAGTTTTATCTTCAACGCTGTCAAGAAAACTGGCATAGGGTGTGAGATCCTTCCGGGTGCATGCAGAAAAGGTGCATAGAGGCCTGAGAGAAAATAAGTAATCTTGTAGTTTGATTAAAAGTTAATTAAGTTGAATATGAATGAATATAATTAGTAAACTGACTACCAATAATCACATAATAACCTTCTGAAATGTACTTTTTCTGTAATGATTTAACTTGATTTCTGTAATGATTTAACTATGAAACGATTATGGTTGATGAATTATAATAAGTGAGAGATGTGATTAATTATTAACTGAGGATCAAACTTGTAATAGTTCAAATGGGTTTAATACAGGTTAAATGTGTTTAATGATTGTAAAAAATGGAAAAGTGAGTTAGAAAAAGAGAGGAATACAGCACAGTCCTGAAACAGGAAATGTCGCAAGCAGTTCTGAACAGATGGCCAGGGCGCACAGGATGGTTGGTGTGTTGAGTTTGGCTGAAGCAACGGAGAAAGGAGAAGCACGGGACTTTCCACTATGGTCAGCAAAAACAGGTTGAGAAATGTGGGGGCTTTTTCATGAGAGACAGCAGATGTGAAGCAAGTCACGTAGACCCAACCTCCCCATACACACACATGGTGGAGAGATGCTTAAAAAGGGGCTGAAAAGAGGAACCAGTTGTTCTCAGTCCGGCGGCGCAGAAGGAGAGACAACTTGCAGAAGCAGATTGAGCTACGGACCGCACTTCAGAACCACGGGGAAGCTCGGACTTCACACCGCTAAGAAAGGACTGGGTCCCATCGCCCCATCTCTGGTTCTTTATTCGACCGTTGGTCTCGTCTCAACCCAGCAACAATTTCAAACTCTGCAACAAGACTTGGAGGAAGGACAAAGGTCCCTCAGGGATGAGGAACTGGGTTTTGCAAAAGGATTCAGACCCGTTCTGCTTTGTTACCTTTCTAAGGAGGATTTTTCCACACGAGACAAAGACCTCAACCAAGGATGCTAGAAATTCCTGTTGCCAAAAGATCCACCATCGTCTGGGTATGAGTTGAATCTGCTCCTTGAAATTCCATTTCAGAATGTGCGACTTATCTCTTAGGGAAAGAAGACAGGGTAGTAGGATTGTACATGTAAATTTTATTACACTGTTTTTGAATCACATACGATTGATTATTGATTTGTATGTCGCATATCCCTGCTTAAGCTTGCTTAATAAATTTATACTATAAAATTCTAATGAGGTTGGTGGACATTGGAATTAATAGAGTCATTTAATCTTTGTCCAGTTCTTTTAATTGAGGTAAAACTAATGTACATGATTCCAGTGAATAGGAGGCTTCATAATTTCCTTTGGTGAGAGTAAATAATGACCCTGGGACTTACCTCTAAGTCACTAAACATAATCTAGCCGGTTCCAAGTGCAAGTTATGATTTAGAAAGTGGGCTACCGTTAACAGAAGTGGTTATTGGAATTATGCAGCTGCGAGGGCTACTCAGCTGATTGTTTCTTAACTGTAAAGGGTCATAACTTCTGGATTGGAGGTAGTTAGAGCTAGACGAATCACTTTCGCCACCAGTTTAAATAGATTATCTCTTATAGAGTACTTTTAGGGTAATACCCAGGTCTCAGAGATTTTCCGGACCTGTTAGACGGAGAACTGGTCAGTAGGCAGCCCTGGGGAGTAGTGAGGAGTGGGCGGGGCTGACTATTGCAGGATAACCTTCATGGCGCCCAACGTGGGGCGGCGCACAACTGAGTAGGCGGGCCCCAAAGAAACCAAGTCGGTAAAAACAGATGTGAGACTCTGAATAGCTCACTTGGGTTACTAACTCATAGGGAAGAGAGTTAGTGGTGACTGATAAGGCCATCAGTCACAACCCTCGCAGTAACTGTATAGCATACAGGTGAGGGAAAGCTTCTACTGAGGATAGAATGACCAGATCCAGACAGTGAAGCCAGTAGCCAACACAGCCTGGACCCATCCCTACTCGAAAGCGCAAAGAGAGGCTTTGGGGGATAGGCAACTCGAAGACAAAGACAAGTATGAGTGAAGACGAAGAAGGAGGGGAACTGAATCCCCTGCAAAAGCCAGCAATGGGACAAGGGGCAAGCCACATCAGCCAAGACGGGGAAAATCATCAATCCCGTCTTTCCCAATCTATTCTAACACGAATTCCTGTACAGCTGATACTACTCGGCGATGGATTGGAATCCTGGACTGAGATAAATAAAAGAATGTTCTTTGACTCTCACTACACCACCAGTAAAGACAGGGCTCGGGACTTACTGGAGATCCTAGTGCGGAATCACGTATACTACTGCACCCAGCTTAAGTATGGTCACCGCCTGGGAGTCGTCAGATGCCCAGTGAAGGTCACCAAGAAGACGGAGGCTGCAGAATGGCTGGAATGGTTCGCTGAGCTTCTTGAAGGATGGACGGACGGTCAGCTGCGGACTGTCTACAGCCCCTCCGAGAAGTATGACCGTGTGGTAAAGACCGCTACAATGGCAGCAGGTATCGACGGGATCCTGGTAAACCCTCAGGTCAAGGGAGTGCGCCATTACAAGGAGTGCTCTGAGGCCCTACAGAGACTTTTTTCCTACAAAAGGGACAAAGAAAGAGAGCAGGTCCCCGATCGGGCGGAGTCGGAGGTGGCTGAAGCTCCGTCCCGACTGCCCAGCAGAGCCGCGACACCGACTCGCCAGCAGGAGCAACCTTCAAGGGCTCTGATAGACCTGACGGGCGGCAGCGACGACAACGACGGCGGTGACAGCAGCGACGACAGCGGCGACGACAACGACGGAGGTCCCTCAGCTCCACCGGGTCCATCGCGGAACGAGGACATCCCACCTGCACCAGCCGATGAGGAAAACCCCGAAGGACAGCTCGTCGACAGTCTCACTAAGGAGCAGTGGGCAGCGATGGAAGAGGCGGCCAAGGACTGGTCCCCTCGACAAGGTCTGGAGCCCGGGTTTCATCCCCGAGTCCACAGCACGGAGAGGAGGCAGCCACTGCCACCTACAAGGACCCCAGCGGCCAGCAGTTCCGACGAGGACGAGGAGGAATCGGACAAGGAGCAGTGGGGCCCCGGCCGCCCCAAGAAGAAGACTCAGAAATCGGATGCCTGGAGGATGGCCCGAGAGTTAGCCGAAATACCACCGGGAACAATCAGCATAAGGCTGCAATCCGGGCACATGATTTATCAGTTTATTGGAGGAATATGGGATCTTGAGGGAGATGGACTAATTGTGTTCACCAACGATAGATACAAGATCCACAACAAAAACTTCCGACGCAATCTAAAGAACCAGGCAGGAAAATGTTACAAAACAGAGTTAAAATTGCTGGAAACATCCTGTAGTGCAGCAACTCGAGGAGACGTAATAATAATGAAAGGCTATGGTCTCCCTTATGGTGCTGTAATCTTGGTCCCGATAGACGGTTACCAAAAAGGAGAGAGTCTGGAGGAATATCGGAAGAAGATGTGGCACGGACTCGAGCGGGGCCTAGTGATGGCCAGCAACGAAGGCATGAGAAGAGTAATGGTGAGCGTACAGGGACTGAGATCGACGGACCTGCCAAGGGACACCGCCAGGTCGATCGCAGAGAACGGAGTGGTAAATATAACCAGGACCAACAGTCATTTCTTTGTGTGCAAGGAAGTGGTGGTGGTGGTTGACCCCCGTCTGCATCGACTCCGCACTGAGCAAGGGGTGCAATTGGCAGCTGAGATGGAGGAGCAATGCCGCATTAGCCATCCGTCACAAGAAGTCAAGAAATATCCCTTAAAAGTTCCCCAGAGTGAGGTTTCAAACACCACCCAGATAGGTAAAGCCAAGGCCGTGCAGCCACCCAGGATAAAGATAAAGGAGGCACCTGTTGAACCAGGGTTCTCCGCAGCAAAGTACGTTAAGGAGTTCTCATTCGAAGAGAGCCGCAGTGAACTGAGAAAACCCAATGCGGGAAGAGTCAAGAATGAGCAGCCGACGGTCCCGAAAGAAGAAGGACCGATGAAACCAGCTAAGATTCGACCGCTGAACTCCCCCAGGAGAGAACCTCTTCGACAACAGCAGTATGAGGACATCAGCGACTCGGAGGACGAAGAGGAGCAACCGGAGATCGAACATCCTAGAGAAGAAGAAGAAAGTGATCACGGCAGCGTCCTCTCCGACCCGAAGCAACCACCGACAGAGCACAAGATACTCCGAACAGGACAGCACCGGGGTAAGAAGAAAGAAATGGAAACCTTTGACATCGAGAAATCCTCTGAAAGACTGGCAAGAGATGTGACCTGGGGTCCAGTGCAGGCTAAGGACGGACGGCGTACGTATATACCCGAGGTCGGCCAAACCGAGTACCAGATCCCGGCAGGATGGGCCAGCAGATTGGGAGACCGGGTGCAGCTCGAGGTGGAAGCGACAATCGGAGAATGGGCTAACATCCTGATGACACCATCCTGCTCCACTCTGACGGCACACTATTCCCTGACTACCAACTTCAGGAACGCATACATTGGAATTATGTATGATGTGATGCTGCGACGACTGAAGAAAGCCGCTTACAAGTACTCCAGGGAAACTCAACAGCAGCTGGACGAAGTGTCGGCTGATGAAGAGGAACCTCAGGCGACGTCTTTGGAGCCAGGACCGCAGATCCCGGCGAGACAACCAGAGGTGTCAGCTCAGCTACCTGCCACTAATACAGGACAGGACGCTTACGCCGAGCTGAAGAATCTAAGGCTGGTGATTAGGAGTAAAAACGCAGATGAAAACAATGAAGAATACTTGAAAGATGTTTGGCCAACCGTGCTGTCTACCACCAACCATGAAGGAGCCAAAAAGTTGTGGCTGACCAGCGTGACCACGGACCCGATGGTTGGGACGGATTCAGCACAGAGCAACTACGAAAGGCTGGTATTGGAGGACATGGATGATGAAGAGTCCCAGGTGAAGAGGGCCAGAGGACGGCTGGACAGAGGAAGCCGGTTGGAACCGCTTTGGCACACACTTAAGCAGACCGTTTCCCCTGCGAGATATGTGAAAGTACTGCGTGAGGTGACAAAAGGACGCAGAGGAGAGATCGTGTTCGTGAAGTTGCCAGTGAGAAGCACGACGGTCGCTCAGATGGATGTAGCAGTGCAAGGATTCGACCTGGAACAGCAGTACTACGAAGACAAAAGGAAGAAGGAGGCTAGCCAACCGGCAAAGCCACCTGGAAGGGTTAACATCAGACAACCATCTAACTTCCAGGGTAGACCGTTCCAGCAAGGAGCACCGCCATCCAACTTCCAGAGCAGACCGTTCCAGCAAGGAGCACCGCCATCCAACTTCCGAAACCGGCCGTTCCAGCAGAAACCACCAGGACCACAAGGGAAACCGACCAACCCTCCGGTTTCATCAAACCAGCCAGGAAAAGGTCAGTTCCTGACAGATGAGGAGTATAGGAAATTGAGCCCAGAAGAGAGGACGGCCCTCCGTGAGTCCCGTAAAGCCGGGGCCGGAGGGTCACCAAAGTAATGGCGTCCAGGTCGCGGGTCATTCTAGAAAATGCCTACTGGGAGGGGGACGAAATCTACGCTAAAGTGGAGGGAGTACCCTACCTGGTGGACACAGGAGCGGAGGTGTCTATGACCCGCAAAGACCTAAAAACAGCAGGGCACCTAAAGGTTCAGTTTGCTAATGGAAAAATAGAAGAAATGCCATATGGGACCTGGAAAGGAGTAGTGTGGGTGAAAGGTCCCTACAATCTCCTCACAGTTAAAGACTTAGACGAACTCAGTAAAAAGAAAGGCACACATCGCCGACTGGAGCGAAGGCTGACAAGCTTGAAAGCAAGATTGGTGAAAGTCGGCCCGACCCAAACAGGATCAGAGAAGCAAGACTGGTACAAACCGGTCGACATACCAACGGTGACAGAACAGAAACTTGAAGAGAGTGACTTCTCCCCGGCTGGAAAAGAGAAGTTGCGTGAGATCATCGTTACGGCGCAGGTGGCACGGTTCAAGAACGATTGTGGAGATTTGGGCCCAAAGTTTGTTCATCACATCGAAGGTGGGGTTCATCCACCTGTTCGGCAGTACCCGTTGAACCCAGGAGCAGTCGAGGAGATGGACAAGATCGTGAAGGAACTGGGGGCCCTAGAGATCATCAGAGAGGAACTCAACCCGATCACCAACAGCCCCATCCAGGCGGTGAAGAAACCTGAATCGGCTGGAGGGGGTTGGAGGCCAGTTATCAACTTCAAGGCCCTGAATCGGAGAACAATAGCAAACCGAGCCAGTCTGATCAATCCACAAGGAGCGCTGAAAACTCTTCGAGTCAAGAAGTTCAAGTCTTGCATCGACCTAGCTAATGGATTTTTCTCCCTACGCCTCGCCAGACAATCGCAAGGTAAAACTGCATTCACTCACAAAGGCAAAAGCTATGTGTGGCAAAGGTTACCCCAGGGCTACAAGAACTCCCCAAATGTGTTCCAGTCAGCAGTGATGGAAGTACTGGGAGACGTAGGTGCTACTGTGTACATTGATGATGTCTTTATTGCTGATGACACAGAAGAAGAGCACCTAGAAAGACTACAAAAAGTGGTCGAAAACCTCACAAAGGCAGGTCTAAAACTAAACCTCAAGAAATGTCAATTTGGACAGTTCCAGGTGAACTATCTGGGGTTCCAAGTCACGTCGGACTTGGGACTCTCGGATGGGTACAGAGAAAAGCTGACGAACATTCAACCACCACAGTCAGAAAATGACTTACAGAAAATATTGGGATTGTGTAACTATGTCAGAGACCATGTGCCCAACTATCAGAAATATGCTAAACCCTTGTACCACTGCCTGAGGAAAAGTGAGGACGATGAGAAAGATGGAAAAAGACCCTGGGTTTGGACAGCAGCCAATCAACAGAACCTAGAAGAATTGAGAAGAGCCATTCAAGCAGCTGTGAGATTGGAGCCAAGGAGTTTGTCAGAAAGACTGGTGGCAGAAATCAGCTGCGAAAATGACGATGCCATGATCAAAGTGAGTAACGAAAATGGAGGCTTGGTTACCCTGTGGAGTTACACCCTAACTTCTGTTGAGAAGAAATACCCGCAGGAAGAGAAAGAGCTAGCGGTGTTAGCCCGCTATTGGGGTGTGCTGAAAGATTTAGCACAAGGACAACCAGTTAAAGTCATCACACAAAGCCAAGTTCACAAGTACCTAAGAAAAGGGACTGTGGAAAGTACTAAAGCAACCAATACTCGGTGGGGAAGATGGGAGGACATCTTGCTGGACCCGGAGCTTGAAATTGGGCCAGCACAACCCACCAGTAAGAAAAAACCACAAGAAACACCTGAGAAGCCAGGACAACCGGAATGGACAATCTACACCGATGGATCCAGAAAGGGGTCCGACCAGTCGGCTTACTGGGGATTTATTTTGAAGCAAGACGGCAAAGAGAGATGCCGTCAGAAAGGAAAGGCTCCCGGTAGTGCTCAAGCCGGAGAAGTAACGGCAGTACTGGAAGGATTGCTGGAGCTGGTGAAAAGGAAAATCAAAAGTGCCAGGTTAGTAACCGATAGTTACTACTGTGCTCAGGCCCTTAGAGAAGACTTGGCCATTTGGGAAGAAAATGGTTTCGAGACAGCAAAGGGCAAGCCAGTGGCACATAAAGACTTGTGGAAAAAGATTGCTGAGCTAAAACTACAGTTGGAAATAGATGTTGAGCATCAAAGAGCACACACGCATGAGGGAGCTCATTGGCGTGGGAATGATGAAGTGGACTGTTATGTCCAACAAAGAAAGATCGTCTTTGTCGGTACCGAGAAGTGGGACAGTACTCCCAGAGGACGGGAGGTCCCAGAAGAATACGTGGTCGAGGTCGTGCGGAGCGTGCATGAGGCCCTTGGACATGCAGGCGTACGACCTACCCGTAAGGAGCTGGAGGAGCAAGATCTTTGGATCCCAGTGAAACAAGTCCAACGCGTGCTAAGGGACTGTGAAGTGTGTGGTCAATACAACGCAGGTCGCCGAGGGCAGCGGATGGATGGGTTGTCCATCAAAAGCACGGTCCCCTGGGGCTCAGTCTGCATGGATGTTGCAGGTCCCATGGGGATAACAGGAAGGAGAGGTGAGAAGTACCTCTTAGTGCTGGTGGATTCTATGTCGGGGTTTGTAACTACAAAAGCAGCCAGGAAAGCAAACGGCAATAGCGTTGTCGGCATGCTGGAACAAGTATGCAGTGCCCTGGGAATCCCGAAAGAGCTGCGCACGGATAATGGGACTCATTTCCGTAATTCACAGGTTGACCAGTGGTGTCAGAAGTATGGAGTGATGCGAGTTTACTCGCCACCCTACACCCCACAAGCCAACGGAGTGGTGGAACGAGCCATTGGGTTAGTAAAGAGCTGGATAGCTAAAAATGCTAACACCAACAGTTGGAGCACCCAAGCGGTGGAAATAGGGCAGGCCCTGAACGACAGAAGCAGAGCCGAAAGACCCGCCCCTGCGATGGAACTCAACCAACGGCCGTTCACCACGAGGGAAGTGGGGCGGGGCTCCAGCGACAAAAAGGAGAAGCTGACGCCCAGAGTGCCATTCCGAGAGGGACAGCGCGTGTGGGTCAAAGCAAGAGAGCAACCTGTACATGCAGCAGTAAAACCCAAGTTTGACACAACTGACATCGTCAAGCAAGTACTGGATAGGAACACAGTATTGCTGAAAAGGAAAGGGATCCAAGGAGTTGAGCAGCTCAAGCCGGTTCCTGACTAAAGCGAAACAGAAGCCGGTGAGATGGCCAGTGAATCATGTACCATTCCACCCTATCTCGGACTGGCCACCGTGAAAGGGGTGGTTGTAATTAGGAGAACAACTTCAGGGATCTGGGCAGGACGAGCCCTGAAGAAATTGGATTGGGCTAAAAATGGAGTCCTGTCAGAGGAGAGAGAACTGCTGGAATGGAAGAAAGCTAAAAGTGGCTGTCCGGTTTGTTTAACAGACCACCATCTCCCCATTATCTGGGAAGGACCGGGCCGTGAGAAGCCAAGGCACCAGGGGGCTACCGCAGAGATGCTGCAACACCTTCGTGTCTCCCCGGTCACGGTATTGAACAATACAATCTGTGGGAACTGCCGAGTGGGTTACCTGCCCCGGCTTAAGTTGGAAACCCAATGGGGGTGGCTCAAGGAAAAACCAAGAACTTGTTATTGCACGTGGGACGGAGATGAGCTACACCACTGTCCTGTGTGCAAGGAACAGCTGAGGAGCGGAGAGGTAACACTGACAGGCGAAGCTGAAGGGTGGCAAGTGACAAGGTTTTACAGCTCGCTGCGATATTACAGAACCTATGGGCAAGTGCAGTCGAACTATGGGAGCCCCATACCGATAATATTACCAGGACCTTCCGCCCCTCCGAACACTCCAGAAGAACTGGACCCATGGGTGTGGAATAGGGAAGAAGGGCCCCATGATGTCCTGTGGGATTCTGTTCAAGCCGCCTGGCCGTATGACGCTGCTAGAGCTTCCCTGTCATTTCCACCATTGAATGCCAACCACTCTCCTGTGGTCTTCCGGGTACATCGGCCTCATGCATACCAACCATCAGCCGAGGAGCTAAGTGCCCTCCCAGATGACGCCCGAGAGCAAGCCATTAACGGTGGGTGGACAGGCCCCTGGGAACTGACTACTTGGGCACATCTGATTTTGGAGGTCATCAATGACTGCACAATACCTATAGTAGATCTGCCGGATGCACCACGGGAAGATGGGGTGCGCAGCTCAGAAATGTATTACTACACCACTGAAGTGGACGGGTGGGGCAGCAACGCGATGAGACCAAAAGAGAAGTCTTGCCTGTACTGGGTGACAGCGGAATCCCAGTTTAGGGATGGAGTTTTGCAACACCCGGGAGGCGTGGCTCACAGGGCGGGTACGCCCTCTGATCCTAGCACCTCCTGTCACGTCCAGCTGTCAGTACGCATGATCACCGTCCCCTATAAAGGAATCTACTCAGTCGGAGCAGCCATCAAAGTGGTACCAGACGAGCAGCCCTACGCCACCGTGTCCAGTACGGAGCCGGAGCCTCCCAAGAAGAAATCCAAAACTCATGCCTGGCAGAAGCTCGCCTCAGCATTTCCATGGAGGAAGACAAACCAAGACTAACGGACAAACCGGACGGAGGAAAACGAGTCGTCAAGTCTGCAGGTCAGCAAAAAACCAAAAAGCGAAAGGGGAGAGAGTGCTTTGTGACTAAATTGTTCAAAGTGGGGGTTGGAGTCTCATCGGGACTATCAAACAGAGGCCCGTTTTTAAGACTCCCTACCACCTCCATTTTACTTGATATGCCAAGAGAAGATTTCACTGTTTCCAATCCGCTCACCGAAGCCTATTTTCTCAAGTATCTCATATATCTCCGACCCACCAATTTCCAAAACGTAAAACAGGTGGGGGAAAGTGAAGAATACACGACGCCCCCTTCCACGAAGCCACATTTATTCATCCCTACCGCACCGCCTGCTTGGCAAGGAAGAGGATCCGAAAACACGGTTAATTTTGCATCAATCTCACCTATGTGTCCAAGATCTTTACCATGGACTTTTAATACAGTGTATTTCAGGGTACGGGGGATCGAGCTACGGATTAGGTGGGGTCCCCATTATCTTGAACCACTGCAAGGACTGTATTGTGAAATCACACTTAACAACATGGTCATTTGGACCACTTCACCAAGCATGGCGAAAACCATAATAAAGAGGGAAATGAATCCAGAATGTTATATATTTAATAACACCAAGCTTCCATTGAAATTGGAAATAGACAGGGTCTACCCCAATCCACCACACCAGAGGACTTATACTCCGTCATCCTGGGGGTACCGCACTAGACTAACTCTGCATGGACAATCATTGTACACCTACATCTCAGTGCCTGCCCCAATAGGGTACAAACACGAATCCTGGTATGACCAGGCGCTGAAAACTGGCACCGCCCAAGGCCCGTTTCCTCGGCCGGACTACTGGAGGGTGTTCCACTGGAAGTGGGTGTGGAGGGGGTTGGAGCCTGACTTACCCTACCCCTCTCCCATATTTACAGCCCTGCAGCAGAGAAGGGCCACCAGACGGGTTGGAAAGAACCCTGCCAACCAGGGCCACCTCAAGGCTTTGAGGAAAATCTGTGCAAAGCCTGATACATCAGACCCCAGAGAAGCACTAATCTGGCCAGGATGGATGCTATCGGCATGAAGCGCCGGCCTACAGACCCGGAGTTGCTGGATGTTACATCGGAATCAGACAGCTCTACTGACACTGACGACGACTCGGAAACCTCTAACGAACCTTTGCTACGGAAAACGACTACGATAACCGGAAAATCCCTATGCCTGAAAGGGCTGCTAACGCTTCTTGCCCTGCTGTTTGCTGCTGCTGTTCTTGCTACTATCTTCTACTTCATCGGAGTTGGACCATGGTATCTTACGCATACAAGAGTCACCTATGGACATTCCAAGTACGCTAACTTCAATTGTTGGAATACAAGCACCACGGCTATTTTTGTTCCATGGGACAACGAGACTTCTGTCCAGAATCGAACCAACCTATTCAGCAAGGACAACGGGAAAAAGTACGTGGAACGCCGAGCTTTCGGATTGAACGACTCCACCCTGGACGACCTTCAGAATCGAACCTGGGAGATCTACAACTATGACTTCCTCGACACCGGAGTGCTCTGCTGGATACGGGTTCTGCAACACAAAGAACGACGGACCGTCAGATGCAACTGGATTCACCCAGATCGAGGTATGCCAGAATGGCATTGCAACATGGCCTGTAGGTCGCTGCTGCTGTTGCCCAATCAAGGGTACTGGGATACAGAAGTAGTATACCCAGCCCCACACAGGTCCTCAGGCTGTCGAGCCTGGCTTCCCCGAGAGGAGTTTTGGGGAGATTTTCACCTGAATTGCAGGGTGGATGACATCATCCCAACAGCACCAACAGGGAACTGGACCTTCCGAAATGCCTCCCGAGGTAATCTTCCAGTCAATGCAACGATTTCACCTACACCAGCCAATTTGACTAACATGACGGCTTTCCTGATCAGACAAGGACCTAGACGGTTTATATATCAAGCCGACCAACAGCATTGTTATAAACACCACTTTAGTTGGTTAAATCCTTGCCTCTGGAACAAGTTTGTGAAATGTGCGGGACAGAACTATATGGTTTCAGCCATAGAAGAATACTGGGCTGATTTGTGGCACTCTACACGCCCGCTCCGTACAGAAATTGAAACCTGGCTGAACAACACATTCCCATGGACATACATAGCCAACGACCAAACGTTCTTTATGGGAGATTTCCCAGAGGGGACAGTGCGCTCTCTTACTGGGTTAGATGAGCTACACATTGCCAATTTGCGTACACAACTCCTTCCAACTCCTGATGACCTTCTGAGCGCTCCTAAAACGGACTTTGCAAACATAGACAAGTGTGTCGCAAAAAGAATTTTTGAGAGCCTAAATGACACCTGTTGGAAGAAAACCCTCTCATCGCCACGGTGCGACCTCTGGCAGGTTGGCAACGCTTTGCACTCTACCTGGAGGTATAACTGCCCTGATCCTGACAAAGCTCCTACGGCTAAATGGGCCCTACGAGCCTGGTACGAGGATTACTATCGAAAATGGGACTACGAGTGGTGGGGACTCCAACAACATGAGTTTGAAGCCTGGGTAACACCATGCCTTACAGAATCAACAAACTATTGGGTCAAGTACCAGTACATTGCTACAGTCTACTCTAAGGAACGCATGATTTGGCCTGGGATTTTTTGGAGACCTGACAGTTACGTCAGCCCGAGACCCTGGCGCATGACTTGTAAAAACAACACAAGACAGGTCCTTGAATGTGTAATAGGTTTAGCCAGACGACCCTGCGGAGAACTCCGAGGTTGGGAAAGTTACTGCACAGACCATTATGCAGACGAGTATGACACTCACTCTTCTGAGGTTACTTGGCGAAAGTTCAATGGAACATGGCGAAGGGCAATAGTGAGCGGAGGGACGTGCACCGATGCGATCCTAGGATATCATCTCCAAAAGCGCAAGAACATCCTTGGCCTTCCCGTTCCGTTCATTCCCAATTCCCTTATAGCCATCGCCGAAGGACATGCTTTCCGTAAGAGTTTGTGTGATGGCAACATAGACTCAGGGTTTGACTGGGTAGGACCTAACCTGTTGTATTCCAATCTCACCTGCTCCACCACTACGGAGAATTGGCAGCAATGTGGAGAAGGCTCTGCTCAACATGACTGTTACTGGTACGAGACTTTGGGAGCAACTTTGGTGGCCGTGGCCTCCGAGGTTGTGGAAGAAGTTGCTCATGTGGTGGAAGAAGGCCTCAACATTGTCGAGCAATGGCTGATGAGTGCTTTGAGTTTGTTGTGGCCATACCTCTTGGGCCTCCTGGGCGTCGCTGTGGCGTTGATCATCGGTAAAATCGTCCTGGAGGCGTGGCTAAAAGCACTGTGTCGTTGTAAAAAGAGGAACTACCGGCCCCTCCCCCCGAAGGAGGAGCCTACTTCTGCATAAGAGAGAGCTGTCGTGTGCCTGCGAGCCATTCAACCTTCACCGCAGCTGCCGAGAAGACCTGATCCAGAGCAACCATCATCGGACATCATGGAAACCAACTCTTCGACTAACTCTTCAACCAACTCGTCGAATCCTAACTCACTTTTTGCACCAATTCAAGTGAGTACCCTTGAGCATTTAGGGATTACCCTGGCCTGGGTAGTCTTCTGCCACACCGGTCCTTGGCCTAAGGGACATCCTATGAGGATCTTCGTCGCGCTCCAAGGATATGCCAAGCTGATCCTCCGTCCCATCGTTCTCCACAAATGGGGGTTGGCTTCATCCCTTTTCGCTTGTTACTTGATGGGCCGTACTCGCATTAATTGGCGCAGGGGTGTTGTGGTCTGCCTATGGCTTATCACCGATACCACAGCCCTGATATTGGAATTGGTCCTTGGGGGCATACAAGCCACACGAACCGCCCCATTTAAGATCCTCACAGCTGTTCTAGAGGGGCTTTTCGCAGTATCCATCCTCGTCTACTTAGCGCGCCAGGCCTTGTCTATCAAGGGTCGGGGACGGCGAATTTGGATGCAAAAGTGGATAATTCTGGCTCTTTGGGCAACGGTTTGGGGGATCCTGGTGGTCCTCTACTGGCTCCGTGAGACCTCGGACCTAGCCATTGTTGTATGGCTGATGACCTACGCGGCAATATTCCATGATTCAGCACATGTCTATGATCGAGGTGAACCAGCTCCAGATCATGATATTCCGGCTCCTGTGATTAATTCACCTTGGCTCGCAAAACAAGCCGGCACACGGGCTTAAACCAGCCTACTCTCTCAGCTTTCGCTTTTGCATTTTCGTCGTTGTAAGTAAATGTAGTTAATCAATAACCACTGATCATGAAGTTACCTGGGTTACTGTTTCTCCTCAGGCATCAACCTGCTGTGTGGGGTGTGGAATCACTGCAGAATCTTATGGATTCATTTGGGTTGCATCGTCTTCCCTCCGCTGGTGTCACAAATGCGTGAGCAGCAATTTTAGCAATGTAACGGCAATCCTCTGCGCCACAGGGCTGGAGGATTTGCCCTACATAGCGGATTACACATCTAGATCCCTGGAACGGGTGCACAAAATCGTGTGGACCTCTGCGTTTGGCCTAGACGACGACGACTTCACAGCATCTCCGTTGTATACGGGACTACGGCTGCCCGTGATTCATAAGTTATGGGAACACCAACTTACTCGGCAATGCCTCCCAACTCTACACCTGTTGGATGGCCGAATTGTGGCGGTGGGCGACTACCTTCCGCCTACACGTCCCGCGTCTCCGGATTTGTTTATCGACGTCGGATGCCAAGCCAGCAGTGCGACTAACGAGAGAGGTACCCAAACTGAGAACCTCAGTTCATCTCCCCAAGCATGCCAGCCTGAGGACATCCTTTCCCCTTCATCTCCATCACCAAGTGATATGGATTTCCAGGAGCTGCTGGCAGAGTTGGACGGCTACTGCAACAATCCATCAACGCTGCCAGACTTCGGCATGGACTTGCCTTCGCATCTGCAGCTTCCACTGGAACGTTCCACCCTTCCCGTCTCAGGTGAATCTACACTTGACAACGACTTAGGCGCAGAACACTGGCTTTCTCCGCCATCCAATCTGTCGGAGTATGAGGTTGTGGATTCCTGGACACCTTCATCGTCTCCAGTTACCTGCTATGAGCGGGACATCCTCACTACCGATTGTGGTGATGGACTTGATCTCTTTTGACTTTGGACTTTGTGGTTTCTGCGAAGCACCGTCCGATCTCAAGGAGGGGGTGTCAAGAAAACTGGCATAGGGTGTGAGATCCTTCCGGGTGCATGCAGAAAAGGTGCATAGAGGCCTGAGAGAAAATAAGTAATCTTGTAGTTTGATTAAAAGTTAATTAAGTTGAATATGAATGAATATAATTAGTAAACTGACTACCAATAATCACATAATAACCTTCTGAAATGTACTTTTTCTGTAATGATTTAACTTGATTTCTGTAATGATTTAACTATGAAACGATTATGGTTGATGAATTATAATAAGTGAGAGATGTGATTAATTATTAACTGAGGATCAAACTTGTAATAGTTCAAATGGGTTTAATACAGGTTAAATGTGTTTAATGATTGTAAAAAATGGAAAAGTGAGTTAGAAAAAGAGAGGAATACAGCACAGTCCTGAAACAGGAAATGTCGCAAGCAGTTCTGAACAGATGGCCAGGGCGCACAGGATGGTTGGTGTGTTGAGTTTGGCTGAAGCAACGGAGAAAGGAGAAGCACGGGACTTTCCACTATGGTCAGCAAAAACAGGTTGAGAAATGTGGGGGCTTTTTCATGAGAGACAGCAGATGTGAAGCAAGTCACGTAGACCCAACCTCCCCATACACACACATGGTGGAGAGATGCTTAAAAAGGGGCTGAAAAGAGGAACCAGTTGTTCTCAGTCCGGCGGCGCAGAAGGAGAGACAACTTGCAGAAGCAGATTGAGCTACGGACCGCACTTCAGAACCACGGGGAAGCTCGGACTTCACACCGCTAAGAAAGGACTGGGTCCCATCGCCCCATCTCTGGTTCTTTATTCGACCGTTGGTCTCGTCTCAACCCAGCAACAATTTCAAACTCTGCAACAAGACTTGGAGGAAGGACAAAGGTCCCTCAGGGATGAGGAACTGGGTTTTGCAAAAGGATTCAGACCCGTTCTGCTTTGTTACCTTTCTAAGGAGGATTTTTCCACACGAGACAAAGACCTCAACCAAGGATGCTAGAAATTCCTGTTGCCAAAAGATCCACCATCGTCTGGGTATGAGTTGAATCTGCTCCTTGAAATTCCATTTCAGAATGTGCGACTTATCTCTTAGGGAAAGAAGACAGGGTAGTAGGATTGTACATGTAAATTTTATTACACTGTTTTTGAATCACATACGATTGATTATTGATTTGTATGTCGCATATCCCTGCTTAAGCTTGCTTAATAAATTTATACTATAAAATTCTAATGAGGTTGGTGGACATTGGAATTAATAGAGTCATTTAATCTTTGTCCAGTTCTTTTAATTGAGGTAAAACTAATGTACATGATTCCAGTGAATAGGAGGCTTCATAATTTCCTTTGGTGAGAGTAAATAATGACCCTGGGACTTACCTCTAAGTCACTAAACATAATCTAGCCGGTTCCAAGTGCAAGTTATGATTTAGAAAGTGGGCTACCGTTAACAGAAGTGGTTATTGGAATTATGCAGCTGCGAGGGCTACTCAGCTGATTGTTTCTTAACTGTAAAGGGTCATAACTTCTGGATTGGAGGTAGTTAGAGCTAGACGAATCACTTTCGCCACCAGTTTAAATAGATTATCTCTTATAGAGTACTTTTAGGGTAATACCCAGGTCTCAGAGATTTTCCGGACCTGTTAGACGGAGAACTGGTCAGTAGGCAGCCCTGGGGAGTAGTGAGGAGTGGGCGGGGCTGACTATTGCAGGATAACCTTCAACGCTAACTCTCATACTAGGTTCATGGATTTCTTTTCTGGTTGATCTAGTTTTGATATCTTTAGTTAGTGTTCTCCTCAATACAACATCTTCCAGCAGCGCAAGTTTGGTCTTCAGTCCACTGTTTGGAGCACTCATCCTTAGGGTGGCGGGCCAACTTGCAGTAATGTTTGCATTATTGGCTGCAGAAGTTGTGTTTAATTTTATTCCAATACTTGAAATAGTAAAAATCCCTGCAGAAGTCTTCTTTTCTTTTACAACCACCTTTGTCGCTCTGAGTGTATCTGATTACCTTGCTTAAGGTAAAATGAAGGTTTTGAAGAAATTGGAAAATCACAGAAGTACTGATCCTGGAGGACTTTCTATGTTAAAGAAAATTCTGAAACATGTTAAACATGATGTTTAATATAATAGCAAAACTGCTAAATCAAATGATTTTTTTTTTTTATTGTGAAAAGGTCTTTTTCTTTTTATATAAATTCAATAGACACATTTGAAATGATCTAATTAATTGAGATGGAAGTGGTTTTTTTGTCATCTCTCTATGTAAAAAAATAAAAATAAATAAAAAACTGGATAATCGAGATCTGGTTACTGTCTTCAGCAAAATAAGATTTTGTTTAAATGTAGAAATGTTTGATGTTTTTTTCTTTCATATACATTTCAATTAAACCATAAATGTTCAAGAATTCGTTCTCTATTTATGTTATTTGTTTATCTATGTAAATGGCTTTGCATACCATCACTCCACAAACAACAGAGATGGAAGAGAAGCAGCTTAAGAGTGAGGCAACTCTAGGTCAACGTGCGTAAAGTTTTAGAAATCTAGAAAGGTTTCTTTTATGAAAAAAAAATAAATTAAAAAAATCAATGATTACAGCTTGTTGACCTATGAAAATGTGTGCATATTGCCCTCTTGTGGCATTTATGAAGAATTATATCACAGATTAAATTATTTGATGTCATTGCATTTTAGTAAAGAATATGCTTTACTGTGTGTGATTAATTGTCCATCCATTGTGCTCCACTTATCAAAGATTGTGATAAGTAGAACATCACAAATGAGATGTGTTCCACTGTCTCATTTGCAAAAGGACAACTCATCCAAACACATCTGGAGACCTATTTGAAGATTAAAGAGTTTGTTATTGTGAAAGATTAGCTAATAAGTCCACACAAGTGCAGCAAAATAGTTCTGAAAATTTGTGAATCATCACAACATACTAAATGACACAGGAAACGGCTTTTGACAATCCAGTGGAATCATAACTGGGAACAGTATGGTTTTTGAATAACTCGGCACCAAAACGATTCCCATTAAATGCGTTTCAAACTTTGCTCACCACATTACCTCAAAATTTGTTTCAAGACCAAAGGCAGTTGCAGAGACAATCAGTTTTTAGGGACATCAGTTTATTTTAACCCTACAAAAGACATGGGGTGAGAAAATAAAATACAAAAATGAAGTTATAGAAACCAAAACAAAATGGGTTCATTCTTGTACAAGTCTCAGAATTATCCAAACATGGACCACAGTTCAATGATTCATATTTTTAATATAACATTTTGCTGTAATGCTGTGTGTACATACAAAATATACCAAACTAAATAAGGCAAATAAATAGAGGTACAATGTACAGGAACAATGGAACATTCCTCAATGATTTCATCTTTTTTTTTTTTTTTATCTTACCTCAAACATCAACAAAGGTGTACAAAATGCTTTTCTGTTTTCCAGCTGTACATCATTCAGTGGAGCATGTTTTTTTTTTAATTTCCAACTGTAAAAAATACTGACTTCTCACAATTATACAAACTCAAAGAATGGGTGCGACTTTTCTCAGGCAGTACAAACTGTGGTGTAACAGGTGGGTTGCATTCTACAAGCAATGTTCTTTTAAATGATCAATAAATCATACTTTGTGCAACCTTCTGTAGGCATGCAGATCAACGTCATGTGCATGTAACAACAAATACGGTGGAGACAGAAGCCACCCAAAACCCCTAAGAAGTTTTCTCTTTTTTTTTTAAATGATTTTCCACATCCCATCCCTGTCACTCACACTGACTGTCAACTTGTTTGACGGCGGTCCAGCCAGCATCCTTGTCCTCACTTTCCATTCTTCTCCCTACGCGCCTTACTTTTAGCAACACTAATTTGCTGCACAACTATCGTCTTCAGAAGGAGCCAAGTCCCTGAAACTGGTGCTGCAAATGGAAATGTCCCATCATCATTATAAAAAGTGCATTGAACAAGCTACTAATTTCTTTCCTCTGATTTCCATCTTTACACTTCAAAACAGCCAGTCAATGGCCAAATAAGCATCCAAACATGTAACAACACAAACATGTATTAATACTGACAACTTTTCAAATATCCCCCAGTGAATACTCTGCACTAAATGGGTTAAAGCTCTAAATGAGGAATTTAAAAATGGTCTGCTGAAGTCTGGTATAGTGACTGATTAGCTGCAAGAGGAAGGAGAGCAGAGGTTAAAAAGAAGAGCTCAATAATAGATTAAAATGCTGGTTTAAGAAGAGATGATTCCTCTTTTTAATTTAAAGTGTCTAAATAATTTGGTGTAAGGGCTAATCTCTAGAGACTGCAGCTCTCTGCGCCATCTCAACTTCACATCTGGGTCTTTTTAGTCTGATGAAAACGTAAATCTATTAAATATGAGGCGTCACAGTGAAAAAAAAAGAAGGATAAATTAAAGCTACGGGGGATTATCTGCACACTACACAATCAATCACAGCCCCCCCAAAAAAGAAGTTGTTTTGAGGCGATTTCTGTAGTACCTGGAGCTTAGATTGACTTGAAAATCAATTATACCATCTTTGACCACAAGATGGCGCCAGTTACTGCAAACCAACTATAATTTAATGACCATATAAAACAGATTTCTGCAAAGCCACAAGCACTAAAACAAAGGAATGATTTGTGTGAAAAAAAAAACAGGATCTGAGGCACTTAACGGTGAACATTTACAAACATTTAGCAGATAAGATGTAAAAATATGGGTCAAATGGAGAGGCCTTTGTTTAGTCCTTTTTGTAGTTGAGCACATGGATGTATACGGTTTTCCTTATATATAAAGTCGGGATATTTCTTACCTAATATAAATAACATTGTAAACAAGTGGGTTTGGTTTATTTTAACTGTTGCTATGGAAACAACTGCTTCTGTTTTCCAGCAAACTGAATAAGCGTCTCTTTTGCAACGTCTTTAGCCTGTCTGAACAAAGTCAAGGAGTTCAAACATCTTATTCCCACAGACTGATTGCAGTCTTGGACGCCTCACAAACTGGTCCTTGCTAGTTATTCAAACCTAGAATGAATGAAACTAGGAAATGTTATGGTTTTTGGAACTGGTTTAGATCTGATGACTTGGATCTGGTTACTCTAGCCTTTAGAAATGGATCTACATATTGCAAACAATTCAAACCATTGTTGCAACTTGCATCATTCCTGCTGCTGAAGTTTTGGAAAAGCATGTGCAAATAATAATAACCACCTCCACCTCCCAACTAAAACTGGAAAATCTTATGAAAACGAATAAAACTGGCTTCTATGTTTTTTTTGGCAACCAGTAGCCCAAAATAAGTAAGCATGGAAGCTTTGTGTCCGGTTGGTATCCAGTCAGTTTAGTCTAATTTTAAGTGCCTTGTTATACCCC
Organism: Xiphophorus hellerii; assembly: GCF_003331165.1. Lineage (NCBI taxonomy): Eukaryota > Metazoa > Chordata > Actinopteri > Cyprinodontiformes > Poeciliidae > Xiphophorus > Xiphophorus hellerii. Next base: position 14,698,589 of record NC_045690.1, on the reverse strand, counting down.
AGCGTTACAAGAAAAAAAAAAAAAACAGCCTCCTTACAAGGTGAGGTCTGAGACAAATGGGGATTCAAAAATGAAACTGATGAAGTATACTACAGGCAGATCTGAGAATAAGTAGCTACAAATAGCAACAATATTGTAAACTGATTAAAGAGGAATTCTCCATTAATTTTGTTTATGGCATTCCTTCATCCGTTTTTTGTTGGCTAGAGTTTAAATTTGAATGCTTGTCAAAAAAACAAAACAAAACAAACAAAAAAAAAAAAACTACAGTGCAAACAAGACATGAAGGAGTGAAAAAGGATGAGCAGTTACCTCTCATTTGTCAAGCACAAAATATTTAGTAAGTGAACTTCAACAGCAATGTGAACCTGCAACACCATAAAAGAATGCATTGTGTACAAAATCCCAAAATGCTGAAACATAAAAAAACCCCAAACTTCTACATCTTTTGCAATTAGCTTGTCTGCATCTAAATATAAATATATATCAACGCCTAATTGCAGAATATTTAGTGTAAATACATTTACATTGGTTTTTCTTATCTGCTTTGGCACTACTTGATGCCAGAAAGACTTTCAAACCATTTACACATGTTGAGGCTTAATTCTTGTGGCACAATCATTGTTTTAGTTTTGTATGTGAGGAGTTGTTTTGTTGTTGTTGTTTTTTCTCCCTAGAAAATTTGTGGTTGGTATCTTCTTGGGGATGCAGTGTGCCATCAGAAGCCACTGGTAAGGATTCACTATTGTGAAGCAACAGGAGATTTCTGGACTCTATACCCGTTGTTTTAGTGTCAGAGGTTTGCGATCGTAGATCCATTAACCTGCAAAATCTTCTTTTTCTCAGGGAAAAAGCACCATAACTGTGGACGTAATGGCTTAGATACCCCCTCATCTATCTTTTGTGTTTATATTTAACCTGCCAAGCTTCACAAGATTCCATACTTTCCATTTGGTGTCTATGTACAACGTGACTGACTAATCCCAGAGTTCTGATCCCGATAACCAAACTTCAGCACCAAAGAGCTCTCAGAAGAACAGAGAAGATTTCTGAGGAAGAGCAGGAGTGATCGACAAGGAGAACCTGCAGAACAGTGTTCAATAGATACAGTCAGATGACGTGGGACAATGTGTCACAGTGGTCTCTCCATCCTTCCATCCCAACTATGGAGATAAACAGGTCGGAAACAGCTTTAGAAGACCAATCCAAGGGGAGTGTTGCATCTTTTGAGGCAGCGTAGCTGTCCATGGATATCTCTACAAGTCCAGTCCAGCTGTTGCTAACATCTGCTCCAAAGGAAGTCGTGACTGTTCAAAAGCTCTGGGATACAGTTGATCTACGCCACGGCAAATTTTAGATCTCTAAAGTTTTGCTTTCCTACTTCCTCTTTCCAACTTTAGTAGTTCACCTTGGTGACAGCTCTCTCTCGGCTGCCACCTTCCACTAGCTGGTTGACGGAGCGCTTCCGGTTTCGCTTGAATTTGTTAAGGTCCTTGTCGAAGACCTCCCCAGAGCGTAGCGCAGAGACGAGGTCGTCAAACTCCCCGCCGACCTCCTCCGTGGCCCCGCCCTTCTTAGCCCGCCGCTCACGCTCCCTCTGCTCCTTCAGCTGAATAAGGATTAAAGAAACTGTTATTATGAAGAAGATGAGAGTACATTTAGTCAGACGTAGCCTCTCAGGAGTGTCTCACCATGGCCTCCATCCGTGCCCTCCGCTCTTCCTCCTCCTTGCGCCGCTGCATGTTTTCCAGGTCCTGCCGAGCTTCGCTGAACGACTGCAAGAAGGTGTCGAAGATGCCGAAGAAGTCGTCAGGCTGCATCCTCCCTTCTTCTTCTCCAAAGTGCTTCAGAGATTTGGCAAACTACAAAGAGAGATGTTAGATTTTAAGATAAAAATGAATGCACAAACTGAATCTTGCGAAATTATCCAGATTTTCCAGAATAAACCAAATAGTCATACATATGTATGCCCTACAAAATAAACTCTGGTATGTGAAATTCATTTTCTTAAATGCTGCAGGAACACACACATCGTAGCAAGGCTGCTTGATTTGACCACCGTATGTCCACACAGTCCTGTTCAAGCTGTTCAGTGCTTGGCGCCAGAACGCTGCCTGGAGCCAAACGTTCCGACACAGTCGGCTCTGTTCTGCAGTACAGATACATCTTCAAATAGAAATAACTTCGGTCCACTTTTCTTCAGTCGAGTTTTTATGTCTTAATATGTTAACAAGAATGAAAAATAATATATTTTTTCATCAGTTACTAGTTTGTTGGCTAATACAGAAGCTAGTGAGTGTCCATGCAGACTATTTTACCTCTGAAATAAAGATGAGTGCAACTATAATTTCATAAAGTTTTTTTTTATGTTTTAAAATTACTTTTACTTCTTTCCTTTGTTTTATTTTCCCCCATCTTACAATTGAAAGTATGTGAATACCAACAGTTTTACCAGTTGGTGGAGAGTTGTGTGTGTGATTAGCTTTTAAAGGTAACAGAACAGGAGTGGATCCCACAGCGGACAATGGCCCCAGTAATGAGCTTAATAGCTAAGCACTGGTAAGTATTGGTTAATTTAATTTAATTGCCATGTATGAGTCTTCACCTACTCTGTGGTGAGACTTAGATCATTTTCATTGCCACTCGCTCATTTTACAACTTGGGACTTTTTCAAAAGGTATTAACAAATGAAAGAAATACAGATGTTAAATATAAATCTATACTAATCAGAAGAAAGGCGTCCTTCATCCAAAATGTTAGAGGAAATTGAGTGACTACAGCTAAGCAGTAAAACAATCAAGTAGAAAGCAAAGAAATGCAGCATGCCTTTTCCACTTCTACGTGGGTGTCGAGTGACAGAACATCTTAAAATCCCTCTTGTTTATAACCGTCTAGTTTTCTGTATGTGGTCTCAGCGCTGTGATGAAAAACACAGTTGCTCTTTTCTGAGGAAGCAAAACCATCCTGTCATTATGGGCCCAGTGTCCATGACAACAACCCCACCACCATCCCTCCCCTCTGCTTGTAATTATGTATCTGGTCAGAAGTGTTTCCTCTGGTCTCCCTCGGGATCTGAGCTAAATGGGTAAACAAAAACACTCAATGAACGAAGGAATATGATTTTCATTGTGTCAGGCAAAACAAAGCAAAGCAAAGGAGTGTCCTCCTCTGAAAGCACTTAGCATTTCTCCACTTAGTTTAGCTAGTTTAGTGACTAGTCACTAGTTTAGCTAGTTTAGTGACTAGCTAATGTGCTCACTAAACATTTGAGAAAATTTAAGCTTGAAAATACAAATACACTTGGTATAATAAATAACAAAAGCGCATAAAAATTCCAGGCAATGTTAAATGTAACATGAAAAATGCTTGAACTGTACGAACTTATAAAATTTCACCCGAACTTTCAAGAAGTATTTAATTCTGGTGAAAGTTCAGAATTAAATATTCTGAACTTTTGAAGTTTAAGGTGCATGGGATGAACATTGTAGGAAACGCAATAAGTCAAATTTGTCTTCAACCTGCATATATTTTAATTAATATTGTGTTTGAATGTAATTTTCAAAAAAGAACTTTGTGAAAATAATTTTTGTTGTAGTTTTTTTTTTTTAACCAAATGGCATCACACTCATTTTAGCTGGTATTCATTGAAATATGAGCATGATTCATGTTTTGCCTAAATTCACCTTTTTTAGTAAATAAAACGAACCTGGATAAGCAGACGGAGGATATGCTTTGATGATTGCTCACAGATCTATAAATTATTTGAAGAAATTATTGTTAGCATGTTCTTACGAGATTACTTAAAGCTTACCAAAGATCTAGAAGTGCCAGTTTTAAAAGTTCAGACCTTGCAGTACAAAATACTGGATTAAACTTGCATTGGTGCCAAAACATGGATATTTACAGCCCACTAGAGCTCATAATTTTTGTTTTTAATCTAATTTTGAGTATCCTTCTTGGTCAGAAATAGAGACATAGAAGGTTTTATAGTTTAATGAAATACTTTGCTTTTTTTTTTTTTTTAAACCTCTAAGTGATTCCATGACCTTTGCAACAGTAACCCTTTGTACTGTGCATAGCAATGCCCTGTTTCTGTAGCAGCCACACACATCTGTAGCCATGGAGTGTTATTAGTCTTTGTGGGCTGACCTGTTTGGTCATCCTTCACCTTCTTAAAGAAGAAACACACATCCCGACTTCCATATTTGTATTACACTGAAAGCCCACCAGGCCATCAGAGGACCTTGACAAACACCCACTTACCAACCACACAGACATACACAGCTGTGTGCTGGAGTCTGGGCCGGAGAACACAGGTTCTTTTGTTTTACTGCACTGACTGTAGTGCAGTCAGTGCAGTCTGTTACCTGTTCTGTGCCCTATTCTTCCAAGTTTGTCTCCCATGACGTCCAAACTATGTTCCCTCCAATATTCACCCCTCCTTGAGCAAATAATTAACCAAAAGGGAGGCTCTGCATGAAACTCATGAACCTGGTTTCATGTCTTTTTCTTCCGTCTGTCTTGAAACCCATTGATTCTTCTGAGAAATACAGCTGTTCAGCACTTCAACACTGTCGTTAATTAGAGAGGATAGATTGTGCAGTACAATGTAAAATCTGTGCTGAAGTACCACTCTGAGATTTAGAAGCATTCAGAGAGCTAAATGCGAACTGGAGCACCGACAGCCAGCAAATTAAACATATTCCCATAAATCTTTTCAACACCGACTTACTCCAACATTCTCTCCATCCCACTGACGTCTTCAGCTGACACACTTCCTACCATACATCAGTACTTGAGCCAGCAGAGTTCAAAAGGCCAGTTGTTCCACTTGTAAATGGAAAGAGAGGGGATTTAAAACACTAACTTCAAGAGACAAAGAGAAGACGTGGGAGGGGGCATTCCCGAGTAATCTTTCAATTCTGGGTTTCTCAGCCCAGCTGAAATCGCCCCGCAGGACTCAGAGGGATGTCCACAGGCTTCACGCTTCTCGGATTCCGCCTTTTCTACTTTATTCCTCAGTCCTCTTGACATACAGGCTTGTCAGCGAGGATGACTGGCTTCGGATCCACTACAGCCACCCACGTGGACATATGAGCTTTCGCTCTGATGGTCTCTTAAATTCACCCAGTCTTTCATGTCGACATAACGTTGTAATTCTGAAGCTAAGGTATAAAACAATAAGAACAGATTGGAAAACTGATGACCTCAGTTTGCTCCAGAAAGTTATCGAGTTACCTTTTCCTTGGCTTCACTCAGCTGGTCCTCCAGTTCAGAGAAGCTAAACCCGGCCACAGTGATGAAGTCACCGATCACAGCCACAAACTTATCCCCACGTTCCCTCATCCTGCTCTGCTGGTAGTGCAGCTCCTGGTGAGAAGCGACAGGGACACAAAAGCTGGTCACTGAGAGTTTACCAAACGCCTAAATGAATTATAATTGCTTCTGTCTTTTGTGTGTGGCACGGCCGTGCTGCAGAGCGCCGACCGTTAAAAGCGTTTAAACACCTCAGCATGCCGTACATCACTGTTTCTGCTCAAAAGCATAATTACAGGCAGCAGAAGAACCAGCGGGAGGGAGAAGGAAACTAATTCAGCCCAACTCACCGCCTCGAGAGCCTTCAGCCCACTTTTGATGTTGTGCACTTCTTTTTCCAACTCTGACAAACTGAGGAGAAAGAAGATCAACAAAAGTTTGCAGTTATCAATCATACTTTAATAGATTGCACCTAATATTATAAACTACATGAAGTTGATGCTGAAGCTTGGGGGTAGAAATATTCTTACTTGACTTTGGCGGCTTCAGGCACACTCCTGAGGTCTTCCTGGATGTACAACGCGTCTGGGTAGTTCTTCTCAAAGATCATGATCAAGTAGTGCAACATGGTGATGTTCCTGTTAAATTAAAAGCAATGTTTAATTTGATTAAAAATAAACGTCTGCTCCACATAGAAAGAAAAAAAAAAGAAAAGTTTTCCTCTGAATGTCAGTAAAAATCCCAGTTATCAAAGATTCACAGACTGGAAACAGAACAACCAGGTGTGAACAATAACACTGTCTGCCTTTAGTAAGCTGTCTAAACTTTGACCCTAATAGTTTTTTCCCCTGCAAAATTTCATTTTATTCTTCCCATATTCTGTATTTATTATATGACAAAAAAAGTACCTAATCAGCAACAATTCTGGAGATTTCGGGGCTTTCCAAATTAGCTAATTCAGAAAGCTTCAAGTAATTAATTTCAGTTCATTTCAAGTAATTTTGTTATAAAAAAGTTGAGCAGCAGCTGAATGTGAAAAGTGTAAAACCGCCTGAGGACTGGGTACGGATTAACTTAGCATTTGGTCCGGATCTAGATTGGCTTTCAGACTTAGGAAATCCTCTAAATAGAATTTAGTTTTTATTGGAAAACTACTGGTTGTTATTTAATTTAATGGTGTGGAGTAAACTATCCAGAAATCTCCACTTTTGGTCTCACAAACATTATCACTTTATTTTAAAACAATTGTACCACAACATAAGCTCATGTTATTGTGGATTTTTACGACTTTTATTTTTCTGAGTCCAGCTGAACTGTTGACATGCTAACACGCTGCTCAATCCAATAGTCATGTCCAATGAACAAGATTATGCTTTTATAAATCTTTTTTCTTGGCAATAATAACTAATGTTTCTGCTTTAAATATATCCTGCACAATAACAAGCATGAGGTCCATCTTAAATGACGTTTTAGAGTTAATCTGAACAACAAGCATTGGTATGTTTCAATATTTTAAAAAATGCAACACAGTTGTGACCCACATTCTAAAAATCTCTTCAATAAGATTCAACATTTGCTGTAAATTTTTGAAGAGTACTTGTTTCTTGGCACATTTGTCTGTGTAGAGATTGTTGATTAGTTACCGTGGTAACACACCTCTAAATAGCAGCAAGGCCCTGAGGAAGCGATGCGATAATTACAAATATGACATTCTTCTGAAAATATCAATGCTTCCACTTATTCCCTCAAATGTACTGTGTTCGGAGAGAGTTGGATAGTATAAAGTTTCATGTGCTGGATCCAAACACCAGAGTGCACAGAAGAAAATTAGGTCATGGAGCCAGTGGAGTAAGAGTGCTGTGCTTCAATTCATCTCTCTGTTTATATTAAGATGCATCTGAGTCGCTGGAAATTATGCCAGTAGTGCCTGTTTCCGTGGCAACACCGACGGCTCGGACAACATTTCATTATTGTAAAGAGAAAAGAGCTCCCACATGCTGTTTGTTCGAGCGAGTCTATCTTCTCTGCAGCACGCTGAAGTAGTTTCATATTTTTCTGTCAATTTCTTTCAAAACTCTTGAGTTAACTTTTGTAGAAACCAGCGGATGGTGAAGAAACACTGAGCAGAGGGACTCTTTGTTCATTCTTTTAAGAAGTTTTCCAGCTCTAGTTGCCTTTATTTGCTAGCAAAATGACAGGAAAGTGGGTTGTGAGAGAGGGGGAAGACATCCAGCAAATGCCAACGGGCCGGGACTCAAACCCAAAACGCGGCTGGTTCATGTCCTCCATACATGGGTGGCGAGTTTTACCGCAGGGCCTCCTCTGATCATTCTTTTATTTTCTCATAATTGGCTTAATATTTAAATGCTAATGAGATGAGATTTGCTTTTATGACAGGCTCGAGATTTCATTGTTTTCCAATTTTAAGTCTCTAATGACTGAAAGTGACATTTTCATGTTGGATTCTGGCCATCTACTCTCCCCATAACATTGAATTGTGGTAGATTATTGGTTATATTGCTGTATCAGCTTACTGCTACCTTAAAGAATTGCCAGAATAAAGGGTTTCTAATCAAAACAAGTTTTATTTTCACTTGGTTAGAATATCTTAATGGTGTCTGTAGCGGTTTCTGTTAAAATAATAAAAGAAAAAAGCTCAATCAGGCAGCTGCATGTGATCCAAAAGACACGGTTCTGCCAAACACCAGTCCTTAAATCACTGCTCTGACTACTTGTTTGTAAAAAGAAACTTAAGATATTTATAAGACACTCAATGGTCTTGGACCTAGATGAATTCCAGAGTTGCTGCTCAAACCATACAGACCTCTCAGGTCGTCAGAGACGTCTTCACTCTGTTTCCCCAGGACCAGAATAAGAAAGATGAGGTACAACGTCATCTCTACACTAATTAGTTCTGACGCAAACTTCCTGAAAACCTGAGATACTATTGGTTCCTTTAAATCAGGACTTAAAATATTACAGTTTATTGCAGCTTAAATATTATTAAGTTAAATATTACTTTACAAGTTCAATTCCATCAAATCTTAGTTTTTTTTGTTTGTTTAAATTTGCAGTTTAGATTTCATACTCATATTATATACATATACATGATATACATATTAATCTATATCATGTTTTTTATGTGTGATGTTTTGATGTGTTTCAATTGGTTTCATCTCTTTTCCTTTGTTTTCCTATGAAGCACTTTAAATTAATGTGTGTACAAGTAGTGCAAAAAAAAGCAAATTCATTAAATTATTTACCTAATTTGAAGTACAAATGCCATATATATTCAAAGAAAATAGTCGAAATGGTGGAACACCAGCTTATGTCAAATTTTCAAATGAATGAAACAGGAAATAGAAGTCAGATGCAATAAAGTCTTTACATATAAACCTTCCAATATATGTTACAAAATTACAGAATAAGGAGCTAGGCGTACCTAATCTTCTGGTGAAAAAGATTACCTGATGTTTGAATGATTTGAATAAGAATTTCAATATTCTGAAAAGCCAGAAATATCTGATTGCGATGATTCTAGATTATCAGCAGTTGAGATGTAGGACAGTTACATTTATTTTGTACCTGAAACCATTGTTTAAAGACCACAGCTGTGGTCTGCTGCAGTTTTTCACTGCTTTAGTTCATGAGACCTATGTCAGAAGTTTTAAGTGTTTGAATCCCAGTCAAGCCTTAGAATATTTTGTTTTGCAAAACAAAGTCTTAGACTCCAGTCATGACTGCTGCAACAAGGCTCAAGTCCCCCTCTGTTGCCCACCTGTCTATGCTCGACTTGGTGTCGACGATCTTGTTCAGGCTGGAAACCTTGAATCCAAAGGCGTTCCCCCGCTGGCCCTTGTTCATGAAGTTTCCAAAGGCCAGCACCACCTCCAGGACCTGAGTCAGACGCTTGCTCCGGACCACCTCCACGGAGGCGTTCAGGATGGCTGCAGAAAAACGGAGAGAGGAAAAACAGCTGCTGAGATCATGAGTTAAACTTGTTCAACTTTGTATATTGCATAACAAACTGGGCTTAAATTATTCCTTCCACTCTGTTACTCCACTCAAACACCACAGAGGTGCAGGAGCTCCAAATTTGACTCCGTGTTCCCCCAGAATTTCCTTCATTTTTAACAGCATTCACAATGAGTGATCTGCATTCTCCATAACAACTGGGCAGCTTGGTGGGAAAAGTATCCTGTCCTTCCATCAGTAAAACAGCAAGAGGGGAAAGGAATACACTGAAAATGAGCCAACTCTGTCTGTTTCATTTCTCCTGAGAAATACCGTCTGGCAAAGTACAGGTGGTTCCCCGTCTCCACAAAGGAAACCATCAGTGTAACTGTGAAGATCATTAACAAACATCATATTGTTATTGTTACACTTCTTTGTGTTGTGATGAAGCATGGGAACTGTTCTCCTGGCTCTGGCTGATGGAGCAGTCTTCTAAAAAAGGCTCCCATTGAACAGGCTGGGTGGTCTGCAGACTTACAGTCTAATCTGCAGTATGTGACAAAATTACATGAATAATAAAACAAAATGAGATTTTTTTTTAAATTTTTTTTTTACTGTGAACATCGATGAACAGTGTGGTCAGGGGACTTTTGGATCCAACAACAGCAATTGTGAAGGTTTCTCTTCTCTTCCCGGGCCAGCTGAAAGTGAAATGTGTGTCAGAATATATTACCCTGACCTCAGACCAGAAGGAATTGAGTTTCTCAGAAGAAATTATGCAGCACAAACAGAATCGAACTGTCAGTGCAAATAAAAACGCCGACAATAACAGTGTGATGTTTCTCACCAAAGCAACCCTGGCTCTAAAAGCTACAGCGACAACTCGGTCATGGATATTCGTGCATGCACACAAACTGGAAAGCTTTTCCCTGACATCTTTGAAGTGAGATTCAGGTTCACAGCAGATGCTGTCCTCTCTCAACGTGAGCCAGCTTTCCAAAACAGCTTCCATGGTAACACGGATGCTGTGTGGAAGAGGGGAAAAACTGCATAAAACCAAAACATAGCTGACCAGCATGCGCACACACATGCATATAACCATGCAATCTCATTTAAAAGCATGTTCCTTAATAATTTATGTCCAGCTTCAAAATATATTTTTTACATATTCACATTCGTCTGTTCACAAGTTGCTGTTGGACAGCTGCGTCATAAATAAAATCAAAGCTGCATCATTTGATTTCATTTATACAGCCTGTCTGAAATCACATTTGATTAGGAAATTAATGCCTTGGAATGGTCTATGACCTGAATAAAACAAATAATTTATTTTATATATAGTGCTTAACAAATACTGATAATATGGTTATTAACAGGTTATCAAGTCTGCAAAAATTTCAGCAAAATTCAAGAAGTAGAGTAGTACACAGATGACACAGTTCTCCAACTGTATTTGGATCAAATGACTTGTTAAATGGTACCAGACTTCGGCTATTTTAACATCTTTCCACTATGTTCTTCATCCCCTTTCCTGCAAAGGCTTGAGATGAACTAAATCTGCAAACATAAATCACTGATAATCGCCTTGCTGGTTAGATTTGTATCCAAGTTGATCCTCCGACTTGCACATCGACAAAGAATAACCTCAAGCAGTTTTTAGGCAGCTGTAGTTTGCAGGTCCAGATGCTGCAGGAGTTCTAAAATAACTGCACAGCCTTGAGAAACGATGGGAAAGATCTGGCTTCAATCTGAACCCACTGGTGAAAATGTCGACTCAGCAGCTGTATATTTAATAGAATCTTAATTTGATTAGATCAAATTTTCTCAACATATCCAAAGAGAAATACTTTGCACCTTCTGCCTTGAGAACTGCTAACGGCTCATCTGTTCTGAATATTTAAAAATGTTTTTCAAACAAAGACATTGTTGAGCCGCAAAATGAGTCAAGATGAACTGCAGTGTTTATGGTTATGAGTTTATAAAACTTCTTTGTGCAATAATGATTGATTCCTTGTTTAAATGATAAAACTATAAAACCTGAATATGATCCCTTTTATAAGGTGACCGCAGAGGCATTAATTCACAAACCACTGAACTATCGTGTTTGTCCTTACCTTCAACCTTAGGCTTGGTTTCAGCTAAACGCTCTGCAAACTTCTTCTTAAAGAACAGAGCCTGTAGTCTCTGCTGGTAGTGGTCAATTCTGACGAGAGGAACAAAGAAACGAGAGGAGGAGAGATTAGTAGGGGTCAGTTACATTTGTCTTTAGGGGGAGTGAAACTTCAAAAGTCAGAAGTCAGTGAATTGTGCAAAATCCCCTTTCTCACTTTACACTCTTTTCTAAAGCATCCAGAGGGCTCTTGTCAAAGGACGAGATGACAAATGGGGATGTAAAACTCGACTAAAGGTTCACCAAAGCAAGGAGGGAGCATTTCAAAGAGAGACAAGACATATTAAATGCCCGACAGGAGATGAAGTCAAGGAGAAAGCATTTAGGACTTCTGCTACATAATGAATCAAGCTAAAGCTTGATACATTTTCTTGATGAAGCTGGCTTAAAACAGAAATCAAAACCACCCTCTCACACAAAGAGCATCACATTTACCTGCTCATCTCAAAGAGGAAGCGGTCAGCTCGGGCCATCCTCTCCAACTCATGTTTATGTTCTTCTAAAAGATCTATGTCACTTTTCTCAGGGACAAATTTAAGCAGCTGGAAAAGATGCAGAAGCAATGTTTATTAGAACCGCAACAGCTGTAGTTTGAGCTGCGACCAGTTAAAGTTTATCAACAGTAATTTTCCTTAAAGAAATAGTAAACATATGCATGTGAGACTCTAAAACCACAATCAGTTTCAGTATTTCCTTTTTCCCCCAGTAGGTTTCAAATTGTGTCTATGACCCATTACATGTTTTTTTAATTAAATGGTAAATAAATTGTACTTTACTGCCATTTAATTAATGGTAATTAATATAAATACCATTAATTAATACTTAATTAATTGCATTATATCTAATAAGTGCTTTGTTTGCATTTATTTTGCTGATAAATCTGTTTGTGTTTTAAAATTGACAATATCAGAGCCAGGTTTCCATCATCTAATCAAACAATACTTAATATTTGCATATCAATTTGAGTGTGTACATGCATAAATACTTTATAAGACTCACATATAAAAGCACTGGGGAATCTTTAAATGATCAAAATTTAATTAAATTAAAAATAGAATTGGGGAGAATTCAGGTCCCTGAAAGCTTTCTGTTAATTTTGAACATCTACAAACCATTTTCCTACTAATTTCTGAATAACCTATAAAATCTAACCTTGTAAAGATGCAGATCATTATGAAGGGATTCATACCTGCTCCAACATGTCTTTGGCTAGCTCCTCTCTCTCATCCATCTCTAATATCGCCCTTTTGATTTCTTCATTTGTCATTTTCAACCTGCAGGGAAGCAAAACACACTTTAATGACATCAAATACTAAATACAAACACAAGCGTCTAGATACTGACGATCTGAGCACCAGTCTGGTCAACTCCCTCTCATCCCCTGAGAGCACTGCCAGCTGTTTTCAGACGTACATGTGCTGAGCTTCGATCAATAACAGCATTGTCAGTACGCGTATCAAAGCTGTATTGACCATCTGCTAACCCCATCTGGGTCAGTCTGCAGCTTTGGGGTCATTTGTTATTGACACGAAAGAGAGTGCAGGGAGCGTGCCGCTGTTTTGTCAGATGCACAAAGGACTCAGGAAGCCCGTTTATTGATCTGTAGAGTGGGGTCAGCATTTAAACCCTCCAAGGGGACCCAGGACCACTGCTGTTTGGAGATTTAAATGGGGAACATATTGTCAAGTGGATCTTGAAAGACAGCAATGGATTCAGCTTCAGATGTAGTGTGACCCCTTTGGGAGAAGGGTCAATTAATGCATCTTTGATGCGCGTTAACGTCGACACTGATAGCACTTGAACGTTTAATTATAGACTGAATTTCATATCATGCACTGCTTCCGGATAAAGTCTCTCTTGGCTAAAGCAGCCAACACATTTTGTGGCTTAAACAGCTGCTTATATGAATAGCCTATTATGAATAAGCACAACAGAAAGCCTACAGAAGGCTGCAGGGTCTTCCTTAATGTGGGTCAAAAAACTCAGGCTCAGATTATGTCAAGTAAGGATTATTTTGGCTTTTAATTACTGGAAGCAACACAAACCAAACCTATTTGTTTTTATAGGTGGACAACTGCATTTAAAGCTGCAACACACTCCAAAAAAAGTGCTGGAAAAAACATTTCAATTTAGTAGACTTTAGTTCAATATATGACTCATATAAAGAAGAATTAGAACTCGTAACGTTTATTATCCAAGTTTCTTCCAGGAGTGATTATAGATGATTTCCTGTAGCAGTTTGTGTTGCAGCACGGTTTTTTTTTTGTCCTGATGCATTGACATTACTGGAGATTCCTTGAACCATTTAATGAAGGATTCTGTACATCTCTTTTCATTCCTTTTTAAATACAATTTTTTTAGTAGATTTTGCTCATCACAAATGTGTAGTGATACTAAAGACCCATTGTTTATCTCTGATCTTCTAACATTCAGCTCAACAATAAACTGGATTTAATACTCTGACTAATAAAATGTTTTCAGCAATATAGTTAGGGTTTGAAAATGTGGGAGTTGATTAAAAAAAAGATCAATTAGGTCAAGAAAACAAAACATTAAGTCACTTTAACATGGTCATAATTTTAGAAGTGTAAGAGCAGCTCTTCAATTTGGATCGCTTACTTTGAAAGCAAGATGACACAGTTCTGAGCACGTCTGCCATCGATGACCGACAACTCTTTGACCTTCCGTGTGCTGACGTAGATGTCATCCATAGAGCCAGTCTCTTTCTGTAAAAAAATAAAAATAAAAAAAGATAAAAGGGATTTAATTTGTAGCTCAGATTAATGAGCATTCACATAAAATCCAAAGCATACACGTTAGCATCTCCTCCTCACTTCTTTGCGATATCTTTAACTGACCAAGGAAAGCTTTTCTGGGATTTAACAAGGTGTTAATGAAGAGACATGACTCGAAACAGCAGAGGGAAACTAAAAGGATTGCACTTGCTTCAGATCAAGTTACCTTTAGATACAGAGAGAGCTTACACAGTGAACAAGAAACAGAAGCAGGTCTTCACAATACAACACTTTATCAGAAACTTCTCAGAGGAAGAGCAGAAATGTTGATCCAAACAAAGCCTGTTAGATATGTTGGTTAACCTCACATAAATGTAGTATAAAAATCCCTGAAGCAAAGAATAAATTCTGAGAGAGCTGTTTGGGGCCTGCATGTTAAACACATTCTATTTATGGTCCAGGCTGGTTTCCTGCTCGCCAGAAAAATCTCTGTTTTTGAGGTTGCTGGGCATGACATATTTAAAACAGATGTGGATTTTGAAGAAAGTGTCGTTTTTCTGCGTCCATGCTGACCTGGGGTGTTTGGCAGCTGAACAGGGTTGGCAACAGGTTAGGGGGACAACTCCCATCCACTGAAACCATTCAAAGGTCTCTCTCGTGGCTCACAGACGAGTGCCAACTCTGCCAGACTGTTCGCCTCATCGGCGCTGAAACGACTGACTAAAATGTTGAACTTTTCAATTGGTCACAAAGTGACATCAGCTGAAATACGAGGTATTGTGCTTTGAACTTTCGAGCAGAACCCTTAATAGTGTACTTGTCTGAATGTAGTTTTGCTTTTAGTGGTAAACTGCGAATCACAAGGTTGCTAATTAAAAAATATGTGAATAAATTGCACCCTACATAACAGCAAAGTTATTACCCATCAGGAAACAGATCTAGTCTTCACCAGATTCTATATTTATTGGATCTAACCACAAAGGCCACAAAAGTAGCTAGGCTACTCCAGGTTAAAGTGTAGTTTATAAAACCACCGTTAGTAGCTTTTTGCCATTCTTCTGCATGAATTTCGCAGATTTTCACATTTTTGTAGAAGAACTTGGACCTGTTTCCTTTCTACACCATTCCTTCACTGATTACATCATCCAGTTTGCATTCCAGACATATGACTTCACATCTGATTCTAGATTATTTTGGTGTTTGTGGTCAAGTTCACGAATGAAATATGCCCAGGCCCTGTTGCTGCAAAGGAAGTCAAAATTATAACCCCTCCAACAACGTGCTTTACAGTTGGGCTGAAGTGTTTGTGCTGATTAGCTACATTTGATTTTCTCCAAACGGTATTTTGCATTATGGCCAACATTTTCCAGTTTGGTCCTAAGGATCAGTCCAAAGAGACTCTGATTTCAGAAACCTGACTCTACGAAGTCAGACTTTATTGCTTAAACTGAATTTGCTGGGGTTTTCTACTTCTGGGAGTTTGGGAGATGCTTTAAATATTTTCACTTATGAATATTTTCTCTGCTCAATTACAGATTTCAAATTGTTTAAAAATGGCCTTGTGAACTTTCCCGAATTAAAGGGTTCCAAGAATATTTTGTCTCGGATTGTTGCTAGAGTATTTCCACTTCGACATTGTGGTCCCAAACAGCTATGTTTGGGACCACAATTTTGGTAGTTTGCAAACTACCAAAACTTTGACTTTTAGAGGTGACTGATAATGATGATCAATAATTCGTGTAGATTTTATTAGCAAAAGATGATTAGCAACTTCAGTAAGACACTTGGTTTTAAATTAAAGTGGAGACTCTGAGAGAAAAAAAAATAACATCACAGAAAATAACTAATTCAATATGCAAAGCTGATTGCTGTTTGCCTTGGCGCTGCGAGGCAGAAGGCAAGGTGATGAAAGCAGTAAAAGTGGATAACCATTGTGGCCAAGAAGCTCAAAGATGTTTGACTCACCTGTTTGAAGGATTGGTTAGTTAGCAGGTCCTGCCCAGGCAGCCGGAGAGAGCAGGGACAAAAAAATTGAGAACACATGCAAAGATTAGCACTGAAGGCCGGAAAGGCAAAAGCAAGGAACTACTAATACTATATGCAAACTACAAGCTGAAGCTGGAAAGCTTTTGTGAGCGTAACAATGCTAAGTACTTCAAGTTGTCCAGGATTCAAAAGATCTACATAAAAGGCTGAAAGATTAACACAAATAGTTTTCTAGTTTGGATTTTGTCTTCTTAAACTGGCCATGGATACCTTAGTGGTTTTAATTTTGACTGCATCTACATCAGTCTGACATGGAAAAACAGGACGATGAAATACGACTGTGGCAGACAATTCTACAGAGTGCAAGTGTAAATAAAATACCATTTTGACAGAAAGAGCAATGAAAAGCTCTAAAACAAAAGTATGTCATGTATAAACACAGCATTACTGCGCAGTGAAATTTAAATTAAATTTGGGCCTTTCCAAACGGGAACTAGGCTGTCAAAGACAGGAAGATGTTGGGTTTTTATGCGACTGCATCCACTGGGATCAGCATTTAGGCAACGGCCAGTGCCAATAAAAACCTGCTCTGCACAAATAAATACCTGCAGTATATCACTGTCAGCAACAACCCCAAATGACCCATTCCTCTTTAATAAAAGCTTGCGAGGAGACACTGTGATTGTAACTGTCCGACTGCTGTAAAATACATTAACTCAACAATGGTGATGCCTCAGTGGAGATGATTTAGTGCTCCTTAATGGAATCTTAAAGACCTCACTTTAAACTGTGATTACTAGAAACCAATTAGAGCAAATTAATCCTCCACTTAAACCCATTTAAGTGGAGAATATATCTGTGATATAAGGTGCAGTTTGTGCAACTGTGCATTATATTATGGAATGAAAAGAGTACAATTAAATCCCAGCAGAGAGGAGAATGATTGCTATGCATGATTTAACGTATGCCCAAGAGATATACCAATTATGCTTTCAGTTCGTCTGTTTGAGGATGATTCGTGTAGATAAATTTGTTTATTTTCACTACATCTCAGAAAAAAGTTTTGTGTTTTCTTGTATTGTGACTCCTTGTGGGTTCAGTATTGACCTTGATTCAAGACCTGCCGTTGGTTCTCACACCAAAGTTTTGTAGGCACCAGCAGAAGCTACAATGAGCCATTCAGCAGCTAACAGCTGCTCCTGTACGCCTGAAGCTGGACCGTTTACACTATAAAAGAGTCACTCTGAAACATCCACATGCTCACCCCTGCCAACACATACTCAGCATTCAACACACTCACAAGCATAAGTGTAATCAGGTATTTATTACCCACAAACAAATTCAAACCTGCTGTCTCTGATACGCTGAGAACATCTTCTCTATGTCCTTCAGGTCCAGAATCTTGAACGCCCTCAGGTCATCAATTTCATTCCAGATGGTGCCGTTGATCATATTCTGGAAAAACACAGGAGGGGGTTATTGCTTTCACTCCAATTACAAAACAAACCACTACTTTATTTCAAGGACGGAGTAGATGAACGCACCAGATCTTTGTAATTTTGTGTGCAAACCCCACAATTTGTAAAAGCAGCACATCAGTCTATTTATCATTGCAGTTAAGTATTTTCATAAATTATGGAGATAAGCATGTGTAATAATGTATATATCTAATCAATTCATGAACACAAATATACATTATTATAGGACGACTTTGCATTACGCTCCTTTCTGTTTATTTTGTTTCTGATCCAAGTTTAGGCCTCTTAAATCTTATGAAATATGAAAGACCCCTGATGAACCAAAATTCCTCTAGCCAGAATCAGGCATACAATATCATTTACTTACTGTAAACCATGAACAGAACAAAATGTAAAATTTTCAGTGATCAAGGTAGGTATAAATTGTCCAACTGATGCATTGGGCACCACCACACCTCCAACAGTAGAAAGCACAAATTCACAACTTAAAAGTTGGTTGCGAAATGAGCAAATTTGAAAATTTGAGATGTCTTTATCAGTGGTGATAGCCTTTTTAAATCATACATGTCAGTGTTTGCACATTACTACAGAACGTGTAAGTCTCGTCTCACCTCTCCTAATTTGCTCCAGTTGAAGGACTTTAGTGGATGAGAAGGCTGAGGAATGGACTTTGACCGCATCATGTTCATGGAGTTGAATGAAGAGGGGATGGGAGGCGGCGGTGCTCCAAAAAGAGGAGGAGCTCCAGGTGGAGGAGGAGGTGCCCCTGGCGGAGGAGGTGGTGGGGGTGGCGGCGGGCAGCTGAACGGCAGTGGAGGTGGTGGTGGAGGAAAGCTGCCTGACATAGGTAGAGGAGGTGGAGGCACTGGTGCACCAGGAGGCGGAGGGGGAGGCAGCATGGAAACACTGCTGCCCTGCTGAAAGATAAATGGACAGAAGTTAAATATTTTGAATAAAACTATTATTTCTTCCAGGCGGAAATGGAATTAAAACTTTTATTTAAAGTAAAAATATTCTAATTATCAAACACAAAAGTTAAATCTTAACTTACAGTAATATTACAGTTATGAAGGACTTATAAAATAGTTAACAAGCCAGTTCTGTAATGCTTCATGAATAGTCAAAGCATAACTGTATATTAAGTGCTTACAGAGCAAATAACGGTTTATTTACCATTTTTAAGGGGAGTATTTCTGTAATGTTTCTAAACTTATATCCAATTTCAAGATTAGAAGGGAATCGATTCGTAGTCCAGAGACTGGTATGAGCAGTTTTTTTATTTATTTACTGTAATTGTTGGTTGGCAAGGCATAAACTAAAACAAATTACATTTGTATATTTTTATATTCAGTGAAATGATTGTAATAACATTGTCTTACCATTTTCAGCCTATAAAAGTAGTAGAACCATTTACTTTGAGACATTTTAAGTGAAAATCAAACATACAGTACATGCATGGCAAACATAGAGACAACATCACAATTCCTTTGCCGAGACATTCAGGAAAAGCCTGATCAGTGCAGCTGTCAAGAACCAATAAAACACAAGTTCTTACTGCAAAGTCACTGATGCGCGACGACAAGTCAAGCACTTGCTCTCTGGCCGAACGCAGTTCCACGCCCTCACGTTGCAGCTTGTCCTTCATCTTGTTCAGAGTCTTCATCATCTCCTCCTTCTCCTGGGTCTTTGTCTCACACTCCCTCTCTTTCCTCTCCAGCTTAGCCATTAGCTCTGCATGGTCTGGAGTTTAACAAGAAGGGATAAAGGTGTTCACTTGTTGCAGATTTTGTTCAGAAAATCCATGCAGGCTGGTAGCAAGCTCCTCACCTTTCCTGAACTTCTCGGCCTGTTCTCGCCACAATTTTACCTCATTTTCATTGACCAGCCTGTGAAGCAGACAGACACAAATAAGCACAGGCTTGCAGAAGAGTGCTCACACATGGGGTCAACTGCATTTCAACTGAGTCAAGCCGGGACGGTCCAAGGGAATTTAATCCTTGGATTTAAAACCTATTGATCAGTGACACTAATCCTTGACTTCCCTATTAATGACGGCATTTGACCAGCATTGACTGAGTTGAAGCAGTTTGAAGCTTGCAAGGAAAACATTAGTGCTGGGATAAATCCTTCAGGGCTAAAAGTGGTTATGTTTTTTTTTTTTTCAGGGATTATCTCTGGGACTTGGCTGCGCTTGGCAATAGGTCATATTATGTAAGATATCAGAGTTGAAAGTGGCGATAATGATATGAGACACATAAACTTAAAGATTAGCAACAGGACATTTTAAGAAGTTATTAAGGATGATGAAAGATTGGAAAGTGAAACCTTGAGGAGTGGTGGTAGCCTTGGCTAGAGATGAGAGAATAAACATGTTTCAGCAGCAATAATCAGTCATTGCAAATTATACTTCAAAATAACAAGAGAAATAACCACTGAGATTGATATTGAAACAGGTTAACAGTGCCCTACATATACCTCAATGACCCTTAACCTTTTTCATTTATTCTCCCATAACAACTACATAACTCAGTGTAATTGATTGGTATTTTATGCCATTGACCAACACACAATGGACTAGTTTCTGTTGTTTTTTTATCATGTTTAACGCTATCAAAACATGAAATTTGAGGTTATGAGAAAACAGGAAAAAGTTAGGGGGATATTTCACTGTAATTCACTGTAATTACTTTAGGAAATCGATTCACACTTAACTGCTTTTACTAAGAAATTTAGAAACAAAATGTTCATTAATAAAATTATGGTCTTTCTTAGCTTGATCGCGAAATAATTTCTTCTCTAATTACACCAGGAATGAATAAAACAAATCTTCTCTTCTTCATCAGCAGGTCAAACCTGCAGACCTTTACATTGCTGTGGAAAACTCTGATTTCTACAATGCTTTAATTTTATGCCCTGCACGCGTGTCCTTCTCCGTCATCACACTGACCGCAGATGATGAATGACTTCTCCTGACAGTTGTTTTAACAGTTGCTCCAACAAGCCTCCCTTATCCCTCCGAGTTTTCACGGCACGAGCCTTACATTTTCACCCATTCACTGTCAAGTCGACGCAATGTGGAACGAATCGTTTACGTTCCCTTTTTTCCAGGCGCAAATTACTCTCCAAGAGTTTATGGAAACACACAATAAGACTTTGGCCGAGGCGTAAAGTGAGTGGGTAGAGTTTGACCAATGTGGTGGATCAGTGATGGGCAGGAATGAAGGTTTCTGTGCGCTCCTGGAAAGGATTGCACTCAAGTGATTGCAAAAACAATGGTGGTTGAATTAGTGAACAAAGCAGGAGCTGTCAGGGGCCAAAAGTGAACCACGCTACATGCTTTATGGTGCTTTCACCACAGAGACTAAACACATTAATCACCGATCAGGAGCTCAGTTTAAACATAACAAAAGTAAGGAGAAGACAGATGGTGAAAACAGGAATGGAAGCCTGTCAGAAGAAGAAACTGAGGTGTTGTGGTGTATAGAACAAGGGCCTAAAAATCATCATCTAACACTGCCAACAAAATGTATGAAATCAGCTGAAAACAACATCAGGTCAGTCTCTGAAATCAATTAAACCTCCACCGCAGACATCAGGAAATGTTAACGATCTTTTGGAAAGCATTCTTGTTGAGCAACAGCCACAACGACACATCCAAACCACCAATTTATAATTCTTGCTTCTCCTGAATAAAATAATGCCGCCTCCTTGTTGCTTCCCTGACTACTGAAGAGTGCTTGTTTCACTGCATCTCAACATGACTGACTTAGACAGACTATTAATGCGATTAGAGCATGTTTCCTTTGATCTACGGCTTTTGCTTTCATGCCCAACTCGCACTCTGAGTCAACCGTCCTCAGAGTCGGCCACCGGCCCCCTGCTGCTGCCTTCAAATTGCCTCATCTTCTCTGAGAAGACCAAAGCTCCCAACACAAGCACCACAACAGAGAGCCAGATTTAGTCAACCCTGGAAGGGCTGGAGTATTCTTATTAAAGTTGATTTTATTCGAGAGTTTCTTTTTGTTACGTTATGGTGTTTTTATCAGGTTTTGATCTTAGTGCTGATGATTTAATCAGGAATAGGAGCAGGTTCAGACTGAACTAAAGCTTTGAAAATGGTGTGACAAAACCATTATTTAATCACCATTGGTACAGAAATGTTATGCTGTTGCCTACTTAAAAATAGGAAAACAGTTGACTTGAAATAGTTTTTTTTCTTATTATTATTATTGTAGTTTAATAAGATACATGTGCAAGTAAGAGCAGAAAACAATCTGATAACATTTTTCATGATAAAGATATAATTTTGCTATAGGACTTGATCAAGTTTAGTCTATTGACCTTATTTGAAGTTGATGGATCAAAAACAACTGCAAACGTTAAGTTGGTGTCAAAGTGGAATACTCTTGCTAACAGTTTATTGTTGAGCAGTAATGTAACGTTCCAATGAACAGTAGTATAAGGAATGGCTTCACTTACATGCGAATAATGTTCTTAACACTAAAGTTGTCGAGTGGGGAGACATCTGGGTCCTCTCCCTTTTCATCCTGTAGGACAATCTGCTGCAGGATCCTGTCTAAAAGCTGCCAGTGCTGCAAGCTGCAACCTCCACGTTTATCTGAATACAAATAAAAACTCTTGTTTGTACATTTGTGAGTCCAAAGGAACCCAGAGTGAACTTGTTAATCTGTACTGAAGATATTTTGGCCCGTTTCTCTTTGACTCACACGGCATCTGCAGGCAGTGCTGAAGGATCGAGAGAAGATGTGGGTAGGAATCTGTGTGGCTCAGTTTTTTCTTGATCAGCTCAAACATGGCACCAGCGCTCTTTGTGTCCACATGGGACTAACAAAGAAAAAAAGAAGATGTTTTATTTCTAACGCAGACCTAACTTTAGAATAAAATGTTTTAATGTAAAAAAAGAGAAACCCACTATATCAAATCTTTTGGCTAGCTCAGAGTCATCCTCATTTCTCACCATCTCAAAGAAGTCCAAATGTCTGGGAAAAGAGGCAAAACATTGTGACATGTACACATTTTAGAAACGCAAGCAGCACTAACAGCACAACAGCAGATGATCACTCACCTGTCCAGAGTGGCGTTATCGTGCTCTCGGAGTTTATCAATAACCGGCTGAATGCCCAACATCAGGAACTCGTACCTCAAGTGGAGACGAAACTCAAGGTTGTCCTGAAAGCAACAAGCAGTACAACAATATTCAAAATACCTGCAACTGCATAGTTGGAAATTATCTGGCAATATTTAATGTAAAAAATGTTAAAACGATTTAATAAACAGGATGTCAGGAATTGTAAAATGTTCCAGAGAACCATGTGTGAATTTACTGATTGGTAAGAAGCTTATTACTAGTGAATGTAGAAAGAGTGTCTAACAGCAGATTCAAGCTTATCTTATCTTTTGAAAGAAACTACTTAAATAAAACACAAAAACATTGGTTAACACATGCAGACCTCTCCAGCTCCAGCATTGAGCACTGCGTTGATGAAGGACATGATTGCTGTCTTCAAGTTGACTTCGTCCCTGTAGCGGCCAGTGCTTCTGTCCAGCTCATTGAGGAGTGTCTGTATATAAATGCATAAATGCAGTTCAGAGCTCAAAGAGTCAGATTGAAACTGTGATAAGTGGTAATGAAGGCATGCTAAGGAACCCATATTATGCTGACAATATCAAAGAAAAGAAGGTGACACAGGGTCACTGCTCTCAGTTCTTTAACTTACCCCAACATACTTGAGAAGTTTAATCACAGCTCAAACTGACATTTAAAGGCCTCCAATGCTCGCAATGATTCTGATCCCAGGGTGTTAGTTTAGTCTGTCGTGGTACAATTTATTGCAGACCCCCGCGGGGGACGTGTAAGATGTGGTTGTTGACTCAGTCCTACCACTTACTAAAGAACTCAACACCCTGAGACCTTGACAAGTTTTAAATCCAATGGCTTGTGTGCCTAACCCAAGACCTACCAGTTGAGTTACACAAGTAGCTAAATTTAAAGTGACCACAGTGATGTAGGCAGGCATCTTGAGAAATTTGCTTGTACCACAGTCATATGCTAGAGGTTTGAGCCATCACTTATTTCTTTCTATTTTAATTCCAAGGTGGAAGACTTGGTTTTAATTTGTCTGAAGCAAATTTTGTTTTGGTTTTTCAAAAGTTTTTGTGAGTTGCAAAGACTAGACTAAAATACACAAAAGAAACTGACCTTTGGTTGCTGAAAATGTGACTATTCAGAAAAATTGCAGAAGTCAATGTTTTGCGAAACCACCAAGCTAGAGTGTTAGGAACTAACTGGTGTCCAGAATTAATATCTAGACAGATATTAAATGTTGGCATAGCTAAGTTGTTTCAAAAGAATAAAAAGACTCAAACTTAGCAAGCTTAGCAGAAATATGTAAGACTCAAACTGATGTCATTATCAACTGTAAAGAGAAAAAAAGTATTTACTGTGAAAGCATGAAGACTTTACTAATTGCTATAGACTGACAGAGTGAGAGAGAGCAAAACTTTTACCAGATAACAGAAAGGTTAAATGAAGTACTGTTTGCTCCAAATAAAAAAATATAAAAACTGCTCACAATTGGAAGCCAGAAGTATTTTAAATACTGTTCTTCTGTCATATGCTATGGTCCGTAAAGAAAATCAACAATAGAAATGAGAAGGTCAACGTGTTAAAAAAAAACCCATAGATTTTCTCTTAAGAAAAAAACAAAGACTTAATAACCATATCAACTTTAAAAGATTCCAGAAAAATTCTGGCTGAAGGAAAGTAAAATCTAAAGAAATTAGGAATATTTAAATCCTACTGAACATTATCCACAATAAGAGCAATATTATTTCAGCTCAGTTTTACTCACCTGGAATCGGGTCCTCTCTGCAGCGTATTTTTGGTAATGCGCCATGGCCTGCAGCACCTTCTTGTGTCCATCGGGCACCAAGCAAACGGCTCCGAGAATCTCCAGAACCGCCACTTTAGTTTTAATGTTCTCTGTTCGCAGGCTCTGAGAGATGGTGTTGATACTTTGCGGATGGGCCAAGACATGCGCGCGTCCCTGCGAGTTGTTCATCAGGGCCTTGATGCAGCCGATGACTGAAGTGTGGATGCGGCTCTCTGACGTCTCGTAGTCCATGCTGCGCAGGAAATTGAGCAGGCAGGTGAGTCCGTCGAGTTCGATGAATCGTGTGACGAACCTAAAGAAGCAGAGGAATAAAGATGGAGAAAATTAAGTTATGGACCATGTAAATTGCTCTTTATTAGTAGATGTTGGTCTCTGAGGTCCTCTGTCCAGTACTTATGACTCAAATTTAGATCAAAGATATATTTTTTTAATAATAGGTAATAATTTCTATTTGATATGGCTCTTTACCTAGAATGCTAGTCTATCAGGGATTGTTCAACAACTCAAAAATATCATGTGTGACCTTTTCTCTATGGTCATGTCAAACCAATAAAGAAGGGATAACAATGTTACATACAGTTTAAGCACTGTAAGACAATATGACTGTATTTTTTTTTACTTAAAAAAACCCAGAATATATGGCTATTCACTGCAGCTGGCTAAAAACACCTGACTCACATGTTCCTGTTCAGCATTAAATTAAAAGCCTATTTCACTTTAAAAAAAAATCTATAATTTTTGATTTAATTGTCTTTAAATGTGAGCAGAAGTTGTGTGGACAGAATTGCTGTGTTGATGTCAGATGTAAGAGGAGAAAAACATGTTGGTTGGAGACGATAGAAAGGTACCAACTTCTTCAACTAAGGAAAGATTAGCTCAGACTCACCAAGAATAGATAATGAACGATTGGAAATACATTTTCTGATCTGTAGAGTCTGGACTTCCCATGACAGTCAGATTATTCATTTGCTTTTCTCTCCTTCTGAGACATTTCAGTCATTCTAAGGATCATTCTCTTCTATTCCACTCATTTGAAAAGCTTGCTTCAAGCAAGAACTGTCACTGCTTACAATGTCTTGGTTTATTCCTTCAGTGTGACAGAATTCATTTTGCTTCAGTAAAGTTGAGGAATCTTCTCCATTGCATCCGAACACACCCACATCTTTCATTCATTCTACTTGAACACATTTCTCTGCACCCGGGACCCACACCAAAAAGACCGCCAAAGCAAAAACCAAAGTCTTCCTAAAACTTTACAACCTCAAGATTAGCCACATCTCCGCTTCAAAGCTGCTGTTTGCTAAACTAATTAGAAATCAGTGAGTTAATGACCTCTACAGGAGTGAAGTGACTAGCAGGAGATGTAAACACTGAGCGATGTCACGTCCAGTGAGCACAATGTGGGCTGCTTTGTAAATGAGCATCCCACTCAGTAAGATTCCTGATAGACCTCATAAATTATTTCAGACAAATGAGGGTTTGTGAGAGGGAGACACAGAGGACAGACGTGACATGGAGGGGGAGAGTGAAAGCGACACTGAAAGTTATGATTTATTGCAACTTCTTAGACATTGTTTATAATTACGTGCTCAACGCCAATTCCTCACCTCCTGCTGTTTTGGCAGAAACATGTAAAAAAAAAAAGAAAAAAAAGAACACAGTTTATAGCATTTAATTTGAGGCAAGGGCTCCTCCTTTGCTCACCACAGATGAATAAGAGATCTCAAGCAGATGTCTAGATAGCAGCAAAACACACTGATCACAAATCACAATATTTGTGATTTCCTCCTGATTGAGAACACTTATATGTATACATGCAATCAGCCACTCTTAATGCACTGAAGTCTTGAAGTTCCCACAGAAACACCCGGCATACAGTGCACTTTTTGTCTGAGCACAAGAGCAGCAGCCCTTGTCCTGCACCAAGGTGGCGACAGATAAATCCCATGCATTAAATATGACCTGATTTAAATTCAAAGCAGGCACTGGGAGCTAGATCAAGACACAACTGGTCCAACTATGAGAGTTGCACATTTGATATCTGTGAGGAGTGTTTGGATAGCATGCTGGAATAGTCCTTCGCCTGCTCATGAACCAAGGGCTCTCTCTGGAAGAGCTTTCATAGTTGAGGAGAAATTAGGCTGAACATCCCTGTGATTAATGTATGGAAAGCGGAGGGTGAGAGCTGTTGTTCTTGGAGTCTCAAATCAAAAGCATGGATGAGATTCAAGGCTCTGCATGCTGGCTGCTTCAAATCGCTCTGCCGAATTGTCGACCATTTGCCAGAAAATACACACAAAACCCAAACTATGAACCATATGTGTGTGATCTATGCATGCAAGAAATTAGCATAAATGTGCATGCAGGATTTCAACGGGAGGTTCATTTGTGTCTAATCTTCTGCCGTCTCATTTTACTCCAGTGAGCTCTTAAATAAATGAATCTCCTCCTGCGTCCTATAACTGACATTCACACTCAGCTGATTGGCATAAAGGTCTTATTGCATTTCTTTTCAATTGGAACAAGTGCTGCATACTTTAAGCCTCACCTGGGATCAGCTAATGCTGCATATGAGCTGACTTGGACTGCTGAATGGCACTTAAAGTAATTCAACCGCACACATTTTTCAGAAAAAAATTAAAAACAAGCATTAGTTAAAT
Source organism: Xiphophorus hellerii (assembly GCF_003331165.1). Taxonomy (NCBI): domain Eukaryota; kingdom Metazoa; phylum Chordata; class Actinopteri; order Cyprinodontiformes; family Poeciliidae; genus Xiphophorus; species Xiphophorus hellerii. The sequence goes on along the minus strand of NC_045690.1, from coordinate 14,671,436 downwards.
CTAGGCTCAGCTTACTCAAGTAAAACAATGGCTTTCAAAATATATAAAATAGAAAATAGTGTGTTTTATTGTGTAATGAAATGATTGCCATTGTTGTAAATTCTGGACTTCTATCCAAACTGAATGACAATCTGAAAATTATCCAACATCTTAATTTTAATGATTTCATCTCTATGGAAAACATGGATTAAATATTGGAATTAGGGATATATATGTAGTACAATTTGGTCATTTTTGATTTGAACTCAATGGCCAGGGGTTTTTCAACAAGCTAGGTGCGAGTGTTGTGTTCACATCAATGTTTCAAATTAAAGAACAACAAAACAACAGAACATTTCTGGCCGTTTTGGACAGGAAAAACTGAACAAAAATTCCATAGTGCCCTTGGTTTGGGCAGCAAGTGAAGGAAGAGAGTGCTGTCTTTAACACAAAGTTGCTATATATTCCTACTCTTATTTGATTTTTTTTTGTCATTTGGATGTTACAACATGATAAAGAAAGGTATAGTTGACAAGGCATGAAAAATAATTAAGTGAATCAAGTTTTGGTTAAATGTACTTAAAAAATTATATTACTTGTAACAATTTATTGACAACTTAGCAACTTAGTGTCACAAACAAACATTTCCAGGCATAAAATTCTTTTTTATTCTTTAATTTGTTAGCAAAATTAATAAAAATGATTTGCTCATCAGTGATCTTCCAGACTTTTAACCTTATCTTGAAATCTCATACACTTAATAAACAGAATGAAGTGGAAAGTAATCCAGAAGCACAAATTTAAATTCAGAACTCGAGTCCAGCTAAAAGTACTGTTTGAGGTTTCAGCTTCGGTACCAAAACTGTTTTCCTGTTTGAACCAAGAATGACCCCAGAGTGGCAGACAGTCTGCCTCGAAGCACAGCCACACACACTTATCCAAGTCCAGCCCTCCCAAATGCACAAACTCAAGTGATCATGTGCTCCCCGGAGCCATTCTGCTGCCCTTCGTATTCCCACCATATTCACACACACCTAAAAGTCTCTCTCAAACACCCACGCGCTTCCATCCAGGGACACTCAGTCACACACAGGACTGATTTGACTAGAAAGGAAGAATGTGAATAAGAGGCCAAGAAAGGCTGTCAGAGGTGCCAATTACAGCACCCGGACTGGAGGTTTTTGTATATCGCGTAATATCAGCATAGCTCTCATTTAAATACTTTTCTCTTGTGAGGCCTGGTGTTTAACTGAGGTAACATGAAGGCTGAACAAAGGACAATGCACATAAAACTGACATAAAGAGAATACGATTAAAGGCTCAGCCAAAGGGCACATCTGTAGCAAATGTATGCAAAATATATCAAGCCATGGACAGATGAGTTATTCTGGACTAAGTTTATAGGGATATCAACAGGGAGCAGTTTATACGTGGGGTCAACCAATCTCAGGTGGGCCAGGGGATCATAATGTCTCCCGTCAGTGGTCAATAAAGTCAACAAGACAAACAGCAGTGCACTTCCATAGGACTCAAGTAAAAAAAAAAAAGATATTTTATTTTAAGATGAGATTATATTTTAAAAACACAATTCTCCCATGGTATTAGAAAGGACTTGAAGCTACCTTAAAGAGATTAGGAAATTGTTTTCTGAGGCTATAAATTAAGTAAAAATTAGACACTCTGTGCACTCCGACCACAGGAATCACTCCCTCATGTCTGTTAAAAAGAGCAAACCCTCAGTCTCCTGCATTTGCCCTGATTCACTGGTTTTCCGTCATATAATTTATTTCCGTCCAATCAATGACAAATTTCCCACAAATGTCAGCAACATCATGTAAAAAATGTGCTGAGTGAGAACAAAAATAAATTACATTGCATGATGAGGAGTGGAGATATATTTGTCATACAGTTCTTCTGATGACTTTTAATTGTCCAAAAATAATAATAAACAATAGAAGATGTATGTGTCTATTAAACAGCTTTGCACTTAAAAATTTTACCACTGTTTTAAAACAAATGAAACATGATAACCGAGGTGATATTTTAGACTGTCCTCACAATATTGTTTTATTAAAAACTGTTAAGAACAATGTTTATGGATAAAGAAAGTTGACCATTACCATTACTGGGAGATTTCCAAATAACGCTCAACATCGGCTAAATCAACATCTTCTATGACAGAGAGGCTGAAAGCTCTGAAAGATAAAACCGAAAATGTTCTGCAACAAATTCAGCCTTCTGAAAGCAAAGCCTCCCTTTTCTATCTGCTTGATTTCTCCTTTAATGCTGACGTATCAGCCTGAATGTCTAGTTTCTATAAAGAAATTGTTCAACTTTTAAAAGTTTTATTTTTGCATCTTCTGTCCTTCACTTTACACAACTTACTGATACTAATAACTAAATGTGCTTCACTCAGAAAGAGCTTCTTTTCTGCAGAGTTATTATGGCCACGAGCGGTTAGAGATTAATTAATTTAATGCAAAAAGAGCTAATTTGTAGTTTCTGACAAAATCACCAATCAGGGCCAGTCACATTTTATTTTTACTTACTCTGTTATCTCAATAAATGCACCAAAAAAGTGACAAAAATCAAAAGTGTATATCATCCATTTCTTAGTTCATAAGTTTGTTAGAAGGTTCAAAACAGATCTTCGTTGTAAGTCACACAATTTTCCTTGCAGCCATTAACTCAAATGAAAACCGTGAGGAAGAAAATTGATAGTCTCAGTATCTAATGAGGTATGTTAGTTGGATAATAATCCACAAAACCTGTTTCTTCTTTCCTGATGTTTCAACTTTTGGCTAAATAGACAAAAAAAAAACAAAAAAAAAATGAGTTCAGCGAGTACAAAATTTAAATGCATAACTCAAGATGCTTACTACTTTTTCACATTAAAAACTTTAAAGAAGTCATTGTATTTCACAAGTCAGACCAGGGAGTTTACGAGAAAAACACTTTATCTTTCCCTAACAACTGAAACATAAATTTACTAGAGGTATAAACAAAGATCATATTGGGTATTTTTACACATTTGCAATTATGGAGAGTGGTGTTTGATGAAACGGTCTATTTCAGCAAAACAGTTTTTGTTCTCCTTGTCAGCTCTGTTACAATAAAAATGTTTTGTGGTGTAAATAGCCATCTGGTGCTGAGGTGATGAGGTGCAAAAAGCTTCAACAGAGAGTCTGCTGGAACCGCTATGAAATAGTTGAGGTTTGAACTGTTGTAGACGGACAACACACACACACACCCGCACCCACACACCCCCACACACACACACATTCTTTAACACATAATAAATACTCTGTGATTCTTCAGATACGAAGAGTGTAGATCACTTTCTACCTAATACAGAACTCTACATGCACACCACTTTTGTACACTTCACACAGACCCACTGAGTGCAAAGAAGCCATTTTTGGAAACCAGTACTCTAGTAGCAGAGGGCATATTGCCATATCTGACCAGTTAAGATTCAACATTAAGACAACTATCAAACATTCAAATTTTTACCTTATTTTGACTCTGTTTTTGAGAAACAAAGTGTGACAATTAGTGATATCTAGCGGTTACTCTGCAGACTGACAGCAACTCTTATTTTTTTCCCCAAATCTGGCAGCTGAGGGGAGAGGGGCGTGAACCACCTTTTCTTTAGTTGGCATTTTCACTTCAATGGAGGATTAATGAGACAGACCTACACAAAGCAATGCATAATGTGAAAAGAAAGGAGATGTAGTTTTATACTCTCTTTGCAAATAAAAACCTGAAATGTGTGAAATCCTGCATCATTTTTCTTTCACTTCAGAATTATGTGCAACTTTTGGCCTTTCACAACCCCCCCCCTCCCCCCTCCCCCCCAAAAAAAACATTGAAACAAACTCCACTGCATATTTGTTAATATACCAAGCTAAAGGTCACACAGGAAGTTTAAAAGTTAGTGATTTGTGTGATTACATAACACATCAAACGTCAGTAATAGATCCTAGTACAAGCTGTTTGTTTATTGTCTAATCTGTACATATTTAGTAGCAGCTCAAGCTTATCTACCTAAAACATTTGACTGTAGCAACTTCACTCGGCTTTTTGCTTAAACTCCCTTTTCACTACTTGGTATTAGCAGGGAATACTGAAAAGAAGTAAACACTTCTTTTCAGTAGAAGTGAAAAGAAGTGTCGGAAAGAAGCAAACATATCTGTGTCCCGAACACTCTTTAAAGATGTAATGCTTTGCTCTCCCACTGATACATATTGCGTAATACGTATATGAAAACAGAGGTTTTCCTCCCAGTTAAGAGATCTGACTGTTCTGAATAATAATTTCTGCTTGTGTTGGTAGCAGACCTTCCAAAGGGTTATTGACTCAGGAGCAGGAGAAGAGACTGCACTAGGTCTCAAGTCAATATTCCTGCTGGAAGAGATTTGCAAAAGCAATGTCCAGACAGCTGTCATGGGAAGCACTAAGATGCTCTGCTTGGATTGGAGCGCATTATGGGTTACAACGGCCTCACTGACCTGAAAGAAAAAAAAAACTTTGCTTTTCTATCCTCCTGCAATAATGTTTGAACTAAATGGCAGCAGTTGTGGGGTTTCGTGTCTAAGATGCAAGAATGCCCACACAGATACTCTGAGTAGAACCACAAATATCAGCACAGATGTGGATTTAACTCAAGAGGCTAACAGTTATGCAACAGTGCTGACACAATTATGTGCAACAAATATTGAAATATTTAGAAGATAAATTAAAGTGGAACACAGACTGCATCTACTACACGGCTACATGGTTTGTATATGTCCATCAGCCCTGACATGCCTGTTTGAGTTTAGATTGAGCTTTTTGTGGGTAAATACACAGGCCTAGCTCCATTTGATGGATGATAAACAATACAGATCTTACAGAAGGAGAACATTTTCAGTGTGCCTATATTTGTCTGTTCAGAAAGGGTAAAACATTTGATGAATTACTTGAAGTATTAACTGCAGCATCAGAATAAACCCTCCCCGTGTCTTTTCTTTACTTTGGCTTGTCAAGGTCCACTTGTATTTCTGCAAAGTGGCATCTTTATGTTTTATTTGTTGAGATCCAATTTTCTTAATGTCGACTAAAAAGAAAAATCTGAGTTACAGTCTAATGAGGGAGCAAAATGTGGCTTCTTCTATCCTTATTTAGGATTGTTATTAAATGTCCCTGCGACCTGCCAGAAAGGGTCACCAGCGGAGTCAAATAAAGAGGCTGAAAGCTCACAAGTTTTATGAGAATCAAGTTGTCTCATAAAGTACAGCAAACATAAACAAAAGTAATGAGGTAATTTTATCTAAAAAAGGAGAAACATCTGAGAATGAATCCTGAGAGCAATGTATGAAGGGTCATAATTTAACCTTAAACTACATTGGCTAAAACACAAAATATCCAGTAAAGTACAAAAAACGTTCTTTTGAAAACAGAGGATTTGTCACTCATTTAAGTCAAATTCAGGTCAAAAATACTTTATTGATCCCAAAGGAAAATTAAATGTTTTTATAACTCATATTAATTCAAATTCTTCAAAGAGTTATTGTAGCTGGGGGTGGCTGTTGGCAGGAAAGATTTCCTGTAGCGGTCCATACTACAGTGAAATGGAAGAAGCCTCTGAATGAAGACACTGTTTTTCCCAAGAAGAAGAAGATATTTTTTAAGTATTATCTGACATTCAGCTGTATAGAAGGTATTTCAAGGCCAAATCCATTTGCCTTTCGTTCAAGCAAGAGTCAAAGCAGCACGTAAGTTCTTTTTCCCAAAGAGTTTGTGAGGAATTTCAAAATCCCCACCTGTAAACAACTTTTCTTGGGGTTGATATGTTGAGATAAAGAAATGTTAGAGCAAAGCGTGAGCAGGCTTTAACTGATTTCCAGTTTTCGCTTGACGTGCTGATTCTGAATTTGTTCTTGAGAATGTCAAAACAAGCAAATCCACATGTTCATCAACCGATATTGCTGAACTCAAGACGTCGACAAAAAAAGTAAAAATCACTTATTGATATGCTGATAAACCAAAAATAGTGGGGGTTTTCGACACTGATGCATTTAATGGAGTAAAAATATAATTAACATCTGATTACTTTTCATTTGACCTATTGATCACTCATCAGAGCTAATCAAGTGAAAACTGGCTCACTTAGACCAGTGAATGATTGATTGGTGCATACCTGGCAGGCAGTCAAACCGAACAAAAAGCACTGATGAGGTGATTTTCTTTCCCAATATTTCATTGAAGCCAAGCTGAAAATCTGACCATAATCATTCACAGGCCAAATCCATTTGCCCGTTGGCCTGTGGAAAGATAAAATTATTTATGAATAATATGCACCTTTTACTTATATCTAAGTTAAAGGTGCATATTAGACAATCTTAAAGTGTCTTCTCAAAGTTCACGTTTCAGATAACCTGTTTTAATTTTAGGCTCTGCAAATAAAAGAAAAATAGGAGGCATTTGTACATTAAGGAGCTACAAATTAAAGCTGGGACAATGAAACAAATACACATAATGCAAAAACATTTTGAGATACAAGTCACTTTGCTATACAAATTATCATCCTGCGTGAGAGTGTGACAGCAACGGATGGATCATTGACAATGTGCTCTTGTTCTGCCCTCTGCCTGGCACATTGCATACCCAGCATGTGTTTATCTGCTGTAGCCCTGCAAAACAAGCTGAGGACAACAAGACGCCCTCTTCACAGCCAGGCCCAGCTGCCTCTGGGAAGACGCCAGGAGAAAAAGAGAGGGAGGCCACTTCAGGCAGGCATGAATCAAGGCCGAATACGGACAGAAACAACCGTGTCCCACAAAAGCTGGCCATAAAAACAGCATGACGACTCACCGAGGGCACAGAGAAACGATCCATAAAGTTGGCGACTAGCTCAGATTTCTCGCTGACCTTTAAGCTCTGAACCATTTTTTTCCCCCTTAGATGTTCATGTGTCTCAAATTTGACCAAGGCTGGATATTAACTCATTGCCCACAAATTCCCCAGGCATTCATATTCTGTGGGAGGCACCTGGAACCCACATCAGGTTTACAGTAGTGAGAAACATGTGCGGGTTAATGGGCCATAACTCATCCTGAGAAGAACAGCACTGGTGCAGGTGCATCACTAAAGAGTGCTCATTGAGCCGTTACAGTTTGATGAAGTAAATTGTCTGAATTAAACACAAACAAACATTTGAAGGAGAAGTAGGAACAAGAGAAAAGATGTTGGGAAAACAAAACGAAAAATGGATTAGCGTCACATGGAGATTATCCAATATCAGCCAATGCTCTGCTCTGCTTGTAATGTAGTCTTAAAAATACATTTCTTGTCCAAAAAACTGTAAAGTTAATAAAATTACTGTCATCACAAAACCCACAACTGTTTTAGTCCAGCTGCAGAGTGATCTGCATCTCAATGACTTTATTGTTAGATCAGGGGTCAGAGTAAGCAAGGACAGGGTAGCTGATCAATTTGGAATCAATTGAAACAACAGAGAGGTTGCAAACAGTGAGAGTGGGAGTTTAAAATATTTGTGCTAATAAGTGATAAGAAATTATAAACTCAAAGGACAAGCTGCCATCAATGCTATGAATGAAAAACAATTCACAGACTATTGTCGCTAGCAAGATTGAGGTCAAATCACCTTATTATAAAATAAATAAATAAATAAATAAATAAATAAATAAATAAATAAATAAATAAATAAATAAAACTGCAGGAGATTTTAAATTTCTGTGAAGAAAGCTTCAGGGGACATTTGAAAGTCTAAGAAGTGGTAGGGCAATTTCCTTTCAACTAATGGACTGAGCTGCCATTAGGACAATTCTGCTCAGCAATGACAGCTGGGAGGTGTGAGTGTTTCTGCTCACACATTGAGGCTCAGGCCTCTCAATGCTGGTCTACTATTAAAATTAGAGAACAGCAAATAAATCACTCCTCTCCTAGAAAACCATCAAAGATAGACTGATATACCGTGAGATTGGCTGTGGTAGGGGTATTTTCCCCACTGAGGTGTCCCTTAAGACTATTTGATACAAAAGGGGTACCTGGAGAAGCAAATGTGTCGACTACCCCATGGTTTGCCTGCAGGGGCGCACTCTGGGAGATGTGGGTCCCAGTCACTATTTTGCCTAAAACTAATATAGATAACAGCTTATGAACAAACCATCATCCAGCAAGCAAGACTGTCTTCAGTACTCTAGAAGAAACCTGAGGATAAACAAACTTATTTGTGTTAAAAATTTAAGTTTTGCTAGTCGCAAAAATTCTGGCCACAACTGAATAGTTTACTTACTTTTAAAAACATATTTGCATAAATCTGGTTTTGGAGGCATCCATGTCAAAGGGACTACGACATTCTTGCAAAAGAAGATGACATGTCTTAATGTGATCTTTCCAGTTGGACAGACATAGTACATTACATTTGGCTGAAATTGTATGTGGAGATGAAGGGATAAAATGGAAACTAAGGATTTCCAGTTACAAAATTCCAACTGAATTTAGGTTTGAATAGCTTTGCTACATAATATTTTGCCTTGATGTATTTGATTTCAAAGGTGAATGAGCATGGAGTACTAACAGAAAACATGTATGTTCATTTGTAATTTGTCAACTGGCAAATTTCCTCTTTGTTAGCTCTGAACAAATAAATTAAAATGTAAATTTTCTTGCTCATTATTTTAATCAAAATGGAAGTCTACCACTATTTTCGCTACGTAGCATCTCCAAACAGTACGTTGTGGAGAGTGTAGTAAAGGAAAAGTTTAGATAATCTAGTTTTCTTATTTTCTGTTGGATTCCAAACTACTATCTCCAATAAAGAACTTGCAAACGATTTTACTTTTACCACAATGTTAAGCTTAATTGTTCAAATAAGTGCAATTTGCACAAATGAGCATGAATGTATAGCCTTAAAACAAAATGGACCATTCTGACTTCCAAACCTCAATCGGTCCATCTTTAAGCTTCATCAACAGAGCGAAACACAAAATGGTCAAAGACAGACTGACTGCTTAGATCACAAACAAGCCGACTTAATGGCATTTTGAGATAAAAGACGGCTGATGATTTCCCAGCATCTGTCGCCGGTTATTTCATTAGGCTGGTAAACAAACAACGCATGCGGACACATGTGCAGAGCAGACAGCCTCATCAGCATGGCTGCTTTCCATTACCTGCACATAGCTGAGAGAAGTGGAAATAACTGCAAAGATGACAGAAAAGAAGAAAGGAGGTCCAAGAAGATGAGACAAAGAATGACAAAAATGATTGAGAAGTGATGTGAAAATAGCAACCAAATGTAGGGAATGACCAGCAGGGCCAGTGTCCTTCAACTTTTACATTTATCTCTGTCTCAGCATAGATTTATCAAATAAACAAGATTCTGTAGAACTTGTTTCTGTACTTAGGTCATTTTTCGCATCTGAGTCAGGTGTAGACAAGGTATCCATTCAAGAGCTGAGAACTCTGGCCTTGGAGGGCTGGAGTTTGTCGCCACTGATATACAAGGTGCCATTTTAGATCAAAATTTATCTCAAGGCCTGAAACAAAAAAAGCAAATGGGCCCATGTGCATTTGGAACACACACCCAACAACGTTTATGTTCACTTGGCCTATAAACACAAAACCCAGACGTGACCCAGACTTCAAAGCTGCCCTGAGTTTTTGTCACTCTGTAGATGTAGACTGTGACTTTATATATCCCCATGGCATAAAAATAAAATCAAATCAACAGGCCCACTTTGGTTCAGACCAAAGTCTGAACCAAAAGTAAGCCACATCTTACGAATGGCTGATGTACGGATGTAAGGGTGTCGCAGACTGCAAGAGGAGAGCAGTTTGCCCTCCTCTTTGAGGACGCCTGATGTCCTCAAATGGCTCTTTGTGTTGATGTGTGGGGCCTAAGAGCTGCCGATGACCATGTCGGGGAAGAAAAAAGTTAAACTGCGGTGCTAAAAATACCTCTAATTGGTTGCATTTCAGTTGGAAGTAATTAAGTGGGATAATTCCAAATGACAAGAGGCACTATTATTGTAAAGCAAATCTTTCCAGTAGTATGTTACATTATTAGTCGTAATTAGTTTGTGGAATATTACCTCAACAAGTCAAATGGCAGGAATGCGTGACTTGACTGAGAGCCATGCATTGCAGAGCTCTGGACCCTCTGCAGCCCAGGAAAACACCACATGATGGACATACCTCATTGGCTGGGTTCGGAGTGCTGTCTTCAGATCTTCCACCACCTTGTTCCGCATTTCCATTTCTTCCTCATCAAAGGCAAACAATGTCTGCATCTGCAAATATAACAAGGAATTCAGATCATTGTGGATCTAAATTGTGGATACAGTACAAAATTGCTGGTAATATCTCTGTTCATCCTTTTATCATTTTATTCATTTTGTAGTTGTTGTCATCTCATACCTGTCTATTTTGGATACCAAATGGTGCCAAAATGGGACGTTTTACATTGATTATGCATTAATTCCTACTGACCAGAAGGACATTTCTTAAAATCTTTGACAATAATTTAGCCCAGAATTATTTTTGGCTTAGTCAGAGATCCTCATATCTTAGAGGTTTTTCTGTTATTGCATCCTTTTGATCGTTTCCAGATAAACACCAAAGGGAGAGTTAAAAAAATAATTTAAAAACTCTCAAATTTCGAAACACTTTTTTCAAATTGGTAGGTTTTTTTCCCACCAAAATTACATCTGGATGGGAGGTGGAAACACAGAAAGAAAAACCTGTTTTGCAAAAATGTGACCAGGTCCTGGAGATTTCATAAATCACAAGCTGTTTCAAAGAATTCCTGTTGAGTGTTGAGGTGTCAAGTTCAGATTTGATCAGTCCAAGTAACAAAGACTTTGAACCAGAGATGATCAAAAGCAGTCCAGAGAAAATCAAGTATACTTTTAGTTATGAAGCTACAAAGTAAATGCTAACATTACCACTGTAGCATCTAATGGTTTGCCAACTGCAACATCCTCACAGTGCTTTTAAATGATTCATATCTTATTTGCCACACTTTCCATTGTGTCCAGAACCCTACCACAGAGAGCGTAACAGACAACACTCTTTTATGCTTTTGTAACAGAGTGTTGTCAGCCAGATTGATGAGCAGTCTTTATTGCTCTTTATGTAGTTTTACTACATAAAGAGAAACCTATAAAATCTTTTTACTTTTTTCCTTTTACTTTAAAATCTTGTACACTGATACAGTTTGTCATGTTTCACCTTCATATCCATAGCCCATAACAACAACTTAGACTTGCGTCATAAGAAACAGTATCAAGTTAATATCTTGTCACCCACAATCACTTAAAAAACGTTGTATGTTCCCTTCTTTCAGTGACTTTTCTTTCAAGAGAAACCAAACACCATGTCAACAGAAGTTATGCGGACAACTGGCTCTAATCAAACTTACGGCAAACTGGGCAAATAATAAAAAACACTCAAACCAGTGTTAGTGTTAATGCATCTCTGCATCACTTAAAAGGTTTCGTCAGTAACATCAAAGAGCAGCCATGCTCCCATTACTCACGGCTTCTGTTTAGCCTCTCCAGGCGTTTTCCATGGCTGCTCACTGCCAAAGTGGTCAACCTGAGTTTATTTCAGCACTTGACTCAGATCTCCCAACTCTGAAAAGATGTCTTCTTTTCTGGTCCTTCAACAAGGTATCTAAGTTGAAGTTGGCTTTGCAAATCCTACAGCATGTAACTCTTATAGTCAACTAAGGCTTAATAAAGACTTAGTTTTATTAAGCCTTTATTTATTAAGCCTAATTAAGCAGTCAAACTTAATTGTAAGTTTGACTGCTCGGCAACTTTGTACAGCAGAGTTCGTGCTTAATCGAAAAATGTTACAGTCAAAACATTTATCAAGTTGACTTAGTCTCAACTGCAGACAGTCCAGAAACCCTGAAGAGGCAGTTCTCTTAGCCAGCTCTCCATGTCAGAGTCTAGCCAACAACTTCTTCCTTACATCTGTTATTTGTAAGCTCATTCATACCTGTGGCCAACATCCACACAAGGATACCATTACAGCCTGTTGGTAAACCAGCAGATGGTATTTTCCTGAGTTTTCATTATAGGAAATGCAGCCCAGAGCCAGAACATTGCCTTAAAGCTGATCATCAGTGCATTGTTACCAGCCGGATTGGTGCTGCTGCTCTAAAGACTAATGTAAACCAGGTGGGTCGCTGGCATGCCAATTAAAAATATGGTTTTAATACTAAGAGGGAAAAAAAGAGGACATTAATGTGTTTAAATAAAAATGAAACAATAGACAAAGTAAAAATTATTTCTCAGGTGCTAAAAAAAAAAAAAAATTTAGCTCCAACATCTTTTTTTACTTTATGTTGTTGATTTGTTGTTTGAGAATGTTGAGAATTATGCAACGTTATCATAAAAACCTAAAAGATTTCACACTATATTAAGATTTGAGAGTGATAGTTTGATTTCAGAATTCATATATTTGGTTTTAATGATCACTTCATATTTAAAGTAATCTGCTGGTATAGAAATCACACAACAGCCATTAAAATAAGTTTTTCCAGAGTAATCATAATCCCGTCATAGATTTAGGGAATTCAGGTGTTTGCAAATCATAAATTGTGCCAGTAGATGTCACTATAGTCACCAGTTGAATACATTTAAAATACTTTTGTTAGTTTACAAGTCACTCGACTTGTACAAGATTTTGTTGTTTCACCCTTCTAATCACGTCTTATGGTTCAAGACTATTCTACATTCCCAGAGTCAGAACTACACATTTGGGTTTGAGTTTATTAAGTTGCTGCCATGTCATGGCTGAATGACTTGCCTAATCCCAGGTTAGAAGTTTTGAATCTTTTTTTTCCTCTTTGGGAAAAGCTTATGCCATCATCAGGTTAGCAACGTCAGGACAGCAAGCACATAGGATGTTTGCTATGGCCAGCAAACAACCTTTGAGCTCTGATGTGAGTTTATGAATGAATGTCAAGATGTAGGTCATGAGGTAGTCTCTCAGGCCAACAGAGCCAAAGTGAGATCATCCAATAACTCAGCTACTGTAGAAGGTCTGTCCCCGGTGAGCTCAATTACTTGCCAAGACATGAAGTCATGGATCTGCAGTGTGGATGCACTCAGGAGCTCCGGTGTCGAGAACAAGGAGGGTTGCAAATAAGGATAAAAAACTGTTTGGAAAATGGAAAGATGAATATTGGAGCCAAAAGGAGGGAGTTGAACAAAAAAGTGTTTGTCCAATTTTAAAAATACCTGAATAGAATCATTGAATTGGAATCTCCCTAATACAAGCTAATTTATGTCTGAGAATTTTATAACTGGTTGTTTCCAATGTCTAAATCCTCCCCCTGATATTAGAGTAATTACTTAAATTGACACTGTTACGACCAAGCCCGTGGGGCGTTACAATAACCGGGACCTCGTCCAGGATCCATTGACCATTTTATGGCACGGATTGTACTTTGACTGTCTTTAAGTGAGGTCACTGAAGATTGATTTAAATCGATTCGAGAGTCAAGTCAGCAGAGGTTTTGTTGATTGTTTTCTCTCCATATTTTTATGGAGGAAAATCTAGAGTCAATTTAGGAGTTTGCATCACTATAACAATTAGAGACAAACAAGTAGCAGAAAGTGGATATATTGGCTTAAAGAGTTCCATGTATATTGAAGCAGGCTTTGCACGAATGATTTGCACAAATTTTTTTGTAGCAAATGTACTAAAAAAGGAAAGGCTGAAACATCGCTGACAGGGAGTTTGATGACAGTGTGTCTGACACCTAATAGCACAGAAGGTGCTGCTGCAGTGCTGGTGGATTTTTCAGCTGTTGGCAGCTTACAAATCAGAGTTTTCTTTGAGCTCAGCTTACAGTGTGATGCTGTTTGTGAAAGGCTGGGTGCTGCCTGAACCCGACAGTAAAAACTGTTCACCCAGATTTTGAGACAAGTAGTGGAAATATAAAATCTCGTTTTGCATGTGAAGGGAGAATATCTTAAATGCTCTCAAAACTCAAAACAACACATAAGCTGTTGCTGCTTGTTAGCATGAGAAAAATGCATTGCCCAAAAAAGCAACTGTCCACTTACAGATGTGTGTTTTTGCTTTTGTTTCACCATTTCATGTTTCTGATCACATACATTTTAATGTCAGACTATAATAATCTGATGATAATTTGAGCTTTTCTTAGAAGCAGCTGAAGACCCATTTATTCAGGATGACTTTTAACTACTTTTGGGATTGTATGATTTGTCTTCATTTTTTTAACTGCTGTTTTATTTTTTCTTTTACCCCCTTTGTTTTGATGTTTTTGTTTGTTTTAATGTATATGTAGTCATTTTTATATTGCATTGTGGTTTTTGACCTGTGCACAGTGTTGTATACATTAATCTGCTTACATACTAATGGTCTTTTTAGAGCTATTCGGAGGTGGATGTGCCTGTCTGCTTTAGATCAGTGTCCTCCTACATGAGGCAAGTCTGCTTGAGCTCCAATTGTGTTTTGTCACTCCACAGAATGTTTTGGAGTCATTAAGATGTTTTATGGGAAATCTGGGAAAGGTCTTTGTGTTGGTTAGTAGTGGTTTCCACTGTGGTACTCTCCACTTATGCTCATTTTACCTGGTTTCTTTCTTCTTTTTTAAATTCTTTCTTCATTTATACTCTATCAAATATGAATGAAGCACTTTATACTTCATTCAGTCATTTCACCAATTCACAAGCTGATGTTGGTAAGCAACACTGTCTATGCTGCCCACTGTTTCGTATTTTATTCATTTGTGAATAATGTCTCTTACTGTGATTAGATGGAAACCCAGAGTACTAGAAATAGATTTGTAACCCCTCCCAGACAGATGTCAAAGACAGTTCTTATGTTGCTTTTTGAGAACTTTCAGCCTACTTCATGTTGTCAGACAGGCTCTATTTAAGTGATTTCTGAATTTGTAATCAAACTTTGGTGTGGCAAGTAAAATTGAAAACTTTCTAAAAGTTAATTCTTGATTTCATTAAGGGGGACTACGGTAATTGTTTTCCACATAGGGTCAGGTTGGTTTGGCTTTTTTTCACCAATTTACATAACGAACTATTACCATTTGAAAAAAAAGTTTTTTTAAATTTACACAGGTTATTTTTGTCTAACCTAAAATAACATTTGATGGCCTAAAATAATTGTGAGAAAAACAAAAGAAATATATAAGGATGCAAACAGAACTTTATGACAATCAACATTATTTCATTATGTTTTGTCTGATTGTTCATACTGATTTGTATGTATCATATTGAAACAGTCGTCTGATCTACAACTTGGAAAGACTCGCAAGAATAAAGAAACAAATCTCAAGTTTAGTAGAATGTGGAAAAATTGCAATCAACATTGCTCATCTATAAAGTTCCTGCTTACATGTCAGCTTCCTAAAATATCATGTTTTATGACCCAAACATTTTTGGAGCCAACATGTCGTCCACATAAGGACTCTGGGGGAGAGGTCAACAGCACAAACTAGCCACACGTTAAATGACAATGAACTCGCTGCAGAAGAGAAGTTTGTTATGGTGTCAAGCTGTTTTCACTGGTTGCTACACTGGCTGGAAAACAGCATATACTGTCATCTTGACTCTGGGTCGCTGACAGTTATTCCCACTTACTGAACTGCTGAGTGTCTAAATGGCCTGTTTGTCATCATGTTGTGCGTGGGGGTGGGGGTGTGCGTGCGTGTGTGAATGCGGGGGTCAAAGAGAAGGAATGCGGTCATGTGAGTGCAATCAGCGGTCAGCAGGGACACGATAAAAAATTCACCCTGAGAGATGTCTGAGAAAGAATGGCTGAGAGAGCAGTGACCTCTTGAGAGGAGAGCGCTTAAATTAAGTGAGGTATTTTAAAAAGAATGTAATGTTAGGGTATAAAGAAAGTACACCCTAAAATATACTATACTAGAATAGTATATATAGTGGCAACATTTTTGGTCCACTTCTTCCCAATGGTTATTCAGCTCATTTAGACCTTTGTTGAGGTCTGGACTTTGACTGGGCCACTGCAACCCCTTGATTCCGTTCTCTCACAGCTATTCAAATTTCACTCCTGAATAGTTAGTTTTGCAAAGAAGTTCAGGATTAACTAAATTGGGAACCTCAAGGTGACCATATCATATGACAACAAAATAGGCCTACAGTCATCAGACCTTCACCACCGTGCTTGACATGATTGTGTCAATATTTGCTATTTAATATTCAATAAATTTTATAGTCTGAGATGAAGCTTGGTTGGGGGATGAAGAAGGGTGGAATGTAATTTTTGAGCAAAAACTGAACAGGAACTGTGAAGACTAGAAACGGTTTTCAATGTCCCTGTTGCAAATTACATTGTTTTACAAGGAGATCAACTCGTTATGTTCTGATACACAAAACCTAACATTTGAAAGCAGATTTATTTTGTTTTGAACAGGATTGTATGTGCAAATTTAAATAGGAAAAAGAAAACTGAAACAAAAAGGACAGAAACAAGTGTAACTTACAGCGGCCATGGAGTTGATGCGGTCTATGTAGTAGTCAGGCCAGCTGGTAGCCAGCTTGTTGGGGTCTTCTTGCTCCTAAACACAAAGAAACAGAATTAAGCTTTTTTTTTTTACAGTGCAGCCATGATGAAATAACAGGAAAATAAACTGATCATGTTAAAACATTTGTTGTCTCAGCACAGATCACAATCAGAAGTTTCTATCACAATCAGTACAATGCATACAGTAAGCCATTGTTTGTATGCTCAAGGATCAACTCATAAGCCAGCTTGTCTTACACACTAAAGTAACGAGCCTTGACAGCTATTAGAGAGGTTTATAAAAAGATGAAAATGAATAACAGGAAAAGTAATTTATTTTCATTTGTATTTGCTAGTCGATGTTGGTAATTTTATTCTTTAAAGTGGCGCTGCTTTTCTTAAGCTATATTTAAAGAAATCTTGAGCAATAAATGAAAAGAAGCTATTGATACAAATGATTATCTTTTGTATCATTTGTACAAAAGATTTTCTGTCTAAATACAAAGAGCTTCCTAATGGAAATTAAACAATAGCTCTTTCATCTAGTGATGAATTTGCTCTGTCTAACTTAGGTATGTTTGATGCTAAAAGCAATCACGACCATATTCCACAGTCAAATCTGACCCTGTCCTTAAAGCTGCAATGTTGGACAAATATTATTCCAAAAACTGGAAATAGTCACATTAATTCAAGCTAAAGAAAAAGTAATTATTTTTACTACTTGAAATGTTCCTCTTTTTTCCATATTTAAAGCATTTTTCTTTTTTTATATGATAGAGGAAAATAGCGCTAAATGTTAATATAAAATTGTCCTTTTTTATAAATAATACATTTACAACAATTGTGTCCTGCATATGCATTCAGTCTCTTTTAATCTACTACTCCTGAATGAAATCCAAGGACACCAAATATCTTTATAAGTTAAGCAGAGTTCACCTTTGCTGTTTTGCAAAGACCTCAGAAAACTGTTAGAGAAGATTACAGAACAAGAAGCCACATGAGGACAAAGGGGCATTAAGACAGAACAAGAGCAGGGATAAAGCAAAGCTATGAAGAACACTATTCACATGACTGAATCCAAGTAAAATACTTTGAACTTTATGAGACAAAATGTAAAAACATTCAAGCAGCATTATTACTCTTACAAAGCATTCAATACCATAGATTATATTCCTAATAGGGACATTGAGACTTTGCAAACAAATCTGTGCTTTCTTTAGATGCAGAGAGAAAACTAGAACTGTGACTGATTCCAGCTTTCTAACGAGCTTGTTTTGTCATTTACTGAGTGCTAATACTCTTTTACAGACCACTTGATAAGCTCATATTCCCTTCACACAAAACTATCCAAGTTTCAGCTTCCAGCCATCTCTTGATATTTTCAGTAAAAACAGACCAGTAACCCTTCTAGGGAGACCTGGGTAAAAATTTGAAAAAGTTTAATCGGTGGGCTGTCCATTTAATCATTTCTACTTTAACAATTTTATTTACTCTGAAAGCATGTTTATGCTGTAGCAAGAATCCATTTACTCTGTAATCAAAATTAATGACATGCTGCTTCGATATTTGCAACGTAGCACCACACAGTTAAAGCAAATTAGCCTTTCTGCTGATCAAGTCGGTCAAAGTCCAAAATGAAATTCCACTTAATTGATTTTCCCTCAGACATAACATCCTTTAATTGTCTACATTAAAACGGGAGATTTAAGTTCGGCCGTATAATGAGCAACAAAATCAGCAAATCCTCTGATTGTGGAAAAAGGCTCCAGCTTTCCTGGACTCTGTACAAGTTTAGTCAATGTACATTTCAGTCCCTGTAATGACCATTGTTTCTGAGGTCCAGCACTCGGTGCCAGAAAGCTGGTTCAACCCTGAAGGGCTGAAAGGAAACAAAAACAATAAAACTCACTGTGCGGCTAAGCCTGTGTTTTTAAAGCTGGGCCATCTTTCCCAATGCTGACACGCTGAGGACACGATGCCAGACAGATTCTGATGCTTAGATTAACAATCTAACTACTGCCCCTCCATGACCCTTTGGCCAAATTACAGCCACCCAAAAACATTTATTTTGGCAACTACATGTACAGTATAATTGTCACCACGTTTCAAAACAAATTAAAAAGGATAACAAGGTTTGCTTGAGAGGGTCCTAGTCATATCAGTCGACACATTTCCTTAATTTAGGTCCTTATAATGGAATATTTAGGTGGTGAAATGATGCAGAGTCAGTTCTTGTGTGTTGCTGGCTCAATCAAACCACTCTGGAAAGTAATAACAGTTGATGACAGGTATTAAAGTTGTGTGATAAGAGCTGAATGGTGTTTGGAACAAATGAAACACACCAACTTCAGCCTTAGAAGAGTAGATGCATGAATGTGCTCATTATACAACAAACTTTTTCTTTTTTTTGTTTCTTTTGGGGAATTGGCTTCTTCCTCACTCTGCAGCCTTTTATCCCATGTTTGTACAAGACTTGTTTCAGTGTGGATGACACTTTATTACCAGCATAAATCAATACCTTCATGAGGTATTTTGTTGTGTGACATATTTTTGTGTCTCTTGGACACAGAACTCAACTTATTACCCCACAGAGTTTATACTTGTGTATGACTGTTTGAAACGATGAACATGGAAATATTCAGCCATCTGGAAATGACATTTGGATGAACCAAACTTGTGCTCGACAAAATTTTCTTCTTGATGTCTTCGTTATTTTATTTTATTTAATTTTTTAAGGTGTATTAGCACCAGAAAAGTCCTGATCTGCTTGTTTAGTTCGGACCAAAAGCAGACTTTTTTTTGCTTGGTGTGGCAACAATCATTGCTCCCATTCAACAAAAATGATGGGAGTGGAACAGAGCACAGACCTGGAAAAAACAAACTTCAAGATTGAGATAAGTTAAATTTCTGTTGTGCACAGTTAAGCTGTTATTACAACAGAAATAACATTTTGAATGTCAAGAGCGGCTCATGAAACACTGGTTTCACAATGGAATATTTCTAATTTTGCAGTGACCTCAGAAAATGAGAGCTGCAAGATGAATGAGACAAGATGCTCTGGGAGCCACAGGATGCCGGCAACAGTAAGCAGAAAACTGTATATGATCAGGTATGACTTCAGTTCAACCAGATCATGCAGTATCATGCAGTAGCTTTAGTAAGACTGAAGGCCTCATTTTTACCCAGCAATGATGGCTCGTAAAATCCAAAATATATTTTCTGTAGTATGTCTGCTTTCATATCGGAAGCTAATCATACCACAGTTTGTGGAAGTGGTATGATTCCACTTCCACAAGTGGAATCATACCACTTTTTGGGGGTCTGAAAAAGATGTGGGTCACTTTTTCAGACCCACATCTGAAAAAGTGGGTCTTAGTCCGGTTGTTAGATCTACAGCAAAATTCGCTTGAGTGTATACTGAGTGTAAGTTCTGGACCAATGGGGGGAAAGAACTGTTTAAAGTGGTCTAAATGTTAAAATAAGTTTGCTCCTATTTTATTCAAATGTTAGAAATTAATTAATGAATTACTAAGAAGCTCATGAAGCCGCAACATCCTCTATGCTATCAAAAATGTTTTTTTCCAAATTAATTGAAGGCACTACAATCCATAAAACTTCTGAATTTTAACTTTTAAAGAGGTTTTTCTCAATATTCTAAAACTAGCTTAATCCCAAGTGACTGAAAACAGAGCAAGCTTCATCTGGTTTAATGGCAGACGGTGTCTGTAAAAACCTGCTTTCAGCTGCTTTCAGAAACAGCTGAAGCTGAAAAGTGAAGTGCAGATGATGGTCTTCCACAAGCAGAAAGTGTTTTTGGTCATGCGTTAGGCTGCAGCAGTTTAGGGTCGACCCCGTCACTCTGCTGCAACAATTACACACTATGACCACACATTCCTTATGTCGGCTGACATTAAATGTGATTTACAGCGTGCGACACAGCAAAGAAAGACAGGAATCCCCAACAGCATATCAAGTATATATATCTGCAAGGTGTTTTACTTATTACAACCATCTGGTGAGGAAAATATTGCGCCCCCGAAGACCCAAATACCTGGCTAACACCAACATCCAGGCATATTTCTTTGTCTGTTTGGCAGACTATTGTGTTTGCAAAGGCACCTGTTGAAAGAAAAGATGAAATTACATACTCCAGCTTCCCCGCTGTCATGTAACAAGCTGTCTTAAACATTCTGAACCCCCTCAGAGGTTTCGCTGACAAATAATTGAGCTCACAGCCTGGAAGAATCTGGTGCACATATAGCTTTCAAGTCACAACTTCAGGAGCAACAGGAGGTGAAATTCCAACTACTCAGCTGGTAGCACTGAACGAAAAGTACTTTGAAATGTGGAAAGATTTTACAGTTTGCCTCACTGTAGGAAATAGTCTCGCTTTTAGATGATGACCAGCAAGTGAGGAAATTACAAAGAAATAATATAATGCCCCAGACACCTCTAAAGAAGCACATACTCAAACAAATGTTTCTTTACAACTGTTAAGATTTCCAGCTTTGGAAGACAACCACGCGCAATCGTTCGTTCAGTTGTATAAAGAAACAGAAACTCCACATTAACTCTGAGAGACACACTAACATGTCCCAAGAGTGCTCTGGTTTTGCCATGGGATTGGATGGATTGCTTTAGATTCTGATCCAATGTTCTCAGAGAGGCCCAGAGGGGATTTCAAAGGTAAAGTGGGGTCCTTCAGGAAGAGTCTTAAAGTTCTCTTTCAGAATGAAAGAGGAAAAACAAAGAAAGAAATCAAATGGATATTGTTTTATTAAGAATAAGCAAAGCCTTTTCTGACAATGATGCCATCTAAAGGCTCAGAGTAGTCCAAACACTGCACACTAAAGACTGCAGCTAACTCTAAAACCCTCAATAGAGCTCCTTAATATTAATAATAATAAGACACAAGCAAGAAGCAACATGCACCAAGCAAATCTCCATTAATTAAAAACTTGATGCACCAGTCAGATTTTTCCTGGAGGAAACAAAACAAATCTGAGCTGATTTTAATTTTCTTTTTGACAAATCATCATGCATTCAAAGTTGTTTGTGTCAGGATCTGTGATTTTCTGTGTTTATTTAGAGTTTTCTGTGTCCTTAAGTCTCTTCGTTGTCCTGTCCTCCCCTTGATTGTTCCCAGGTGTGTCTCGTCTCTGTGATTACCCTCCCATGTATTTAACTCCACCTGTGTTCTTTGTTCCTCGTCGGGTCCTCGTCAATGTTAGCTTATTCGTCGTCAGTGTGTCCATGTTCCTGCTGTTCGTTGTTTGGACTAGTTATTTTCATTAAAAAAATCACCATATTCATCATACCTGGGTCCGCTGCGTCTGCCTCACCACCAACACCACCCGCACTTCATGACAGTTTGTGCTGTGGTTGTCTTGACCCAAATTAAAGATGTGTGATATCAGTAAAAACCTACAGTTTCAATGTTACTGCTCAATAATGAAATAACAAAAACAGTCAAACATAATTTCCCTCACTCTTTACTTTCTTTATCATCATGATGATGTCTCCACCATTCTCTGTGAGCATTAGCATCTTGGTCACTGACATCAATATCTGGTGTGGGAGGCAAGGCCAAGCAGAGAGCCAAATGGCCAAAGATAAGTGGGAATACAGATTTGAAGGTACATATTACACTCTACCAAATATTGAATCCAAGCAGTCCTCATATTGCATGCACTCATATTAAAGTCTAATCTAAACACAGGACATAGAAAAGTAAACAGCTTAAAGTCTACATTGAGGACAGATTATATAATATGAAACTGTTAAAAATGTCAATGCCCTGTATTTTTAATCTACATTAGAAAAGATGAGATGAACAAAAGAACTGATCGTAAAATAAATAGTATAGCTCACTAGTACTGTCATTCTCCGACTAAGAAGCATAAAAGAATCTCTATAGTCAAAAGACACTTTTAAGGAAAATGAAAGAAAAGGACAGCAATCATTTTAATAAAATAAGTTATTACTTGTCTTTATATAAAAAATAAACTATACTTAGTTTTGCTATGATATTCAGTTATATATAATATTAACTCATCATATTGATTACAAAACAAAGCCAAATGCCTTCCATTCCTAATTAAAGTGAAAGGTAAATATTTTTCTAAATTCTTAGCACAAAATGTCACCATAATCACAATATGATCCTGTCATATATGGAATGACGAGGACCACCAACTTTCCAAGGTGTTATTTGTCCACCAAAACCTGGAGGACTCACCCTAAGAGCTGGGAAATGGACAGGATATTGAATCTCTAAATATTTTGTTAAGTCTAACACTTTTTATTTTCCTTTTTGTTTTTACAGATAGAAAAGGTTAACATTTTTTTGCAATCACTCACTGTGATTGTTTTGCCACGAATCACAGTGAGTGACAAGATAATGTCCACATGCTCAATATTTAGACATTATCAGCAACAATTTTCAGTGATTTTCCAGTTTCGGTCCATGCTGTAATAACAGTCAGATTGTGTTATGTAATGCCATTCCTGATCGGTATTTGAGATGTGGGATAAAGTGAGGTATGCTTCAGGGCCATATACAGGAAATTGAAAGGAAATTGAGAACATTTTTTAGAACATCTGTCTCTATAACTTGCAAAAAAAAAAAAAAAGTAATCACTTTAAACAAAATAAATATTGTGTTTGCAAGTGTATTACAATTGCATTTATCCAAAAACATTATGTGCTTGTGCTGCATGACAAAAATATGAGTTCAAATTAGACATTAGATTTGAAAGTGATGACCCAATACACACTGGGTGTGAGAGTGCCTCTTGTTGGTCTGGATAGAAGCAGCAATTCAGTGCAGAAACCATTTTATTCTCTTAGATTAGAAGTGACCATAAAGCTATACTTCAAAGCCTGCCAGGTCTAGCAGACTGAATGATTCAACATACATATGGATGGAAATGGATTTATTGTGGATGAAAAGACCTCAGCATGAGACTCGTCACTCAGCCTATCCATGGAGCAGTAAATTTGTAATCCGTGTGATGGAAATTAATGGGGAAGCAGTTTGACACAGTGTGATGAAAAGACTCAGATATCAAGATGTAAGGGTGTCATTAGCATCTGGTGAATAACATGATCATTCTACAAGGGTGTGGACTATATTGAGCAACCCTAAACCTTACCAGTATAAGTGCACTAGTATAAACACTAGTTCCAACCTTGGTCCAATGCAACATGCATATGTTTCACATTTCTGACAGTAGAATGACGAGACTTTTTTTTTCAAGCAAACCCACATCTCACCACCTACCTAACTCTATGAAGTTACTGTCTCTGCAAGTGGTCGACTGTGTCTGATGACCCTTTCTAATTATTTCTACTAAATATCAGATTGTACAGGAATTGCCTGTAGCAATATCATGCCAGTCATCATGGCACCATTTTGATTAAAGGATTAAAACCATTTATAGCCTCATTACATGGGCTTGGTTTAAAATATTTGGAAGAGCAGATAATGAAATTAATTACATCTTTACAAATAGAAAGTTAGTTTTTAAATTTTGGGAAACATTTGTCTCTTATGCAATATTTTATACTATGTTTCTGGCATCATACAGAAAATGTAATTTTTTAGATACAAAAAAAAATAGCTTCATATTATGAGCTGATTTTCATTGGATTATTTAAGGTTTTAAATAATCTAAAGCCCCTAAGGTTTTAGAATTGGGGTTGTAGCTTGGTCAGGGACTCGCTCTGTGATCGTGGCCTGAAAACACAAGTGTGTGTTTGTGTGTCAGTGCAGCGCGACTAATGAAAATCAGGAGACCCTGCTTGGCTTCCAGCACTGGACAATTATAAGGAGCTATTAGATGTTACATCGTGTTCTCTACCTGCAGGCGACTTGATGCAAGTCATGCAAAAACAAGTACATACCCTCACAGGCATGAATGGGATACTCTCATATAAAAGCTAAACTGATGCCATTTCTGTATTAACATGAGACAGGTGTGCAACCATTATTTTCAGCCAAACCCTCTGGCTGTGGCAGAGACATGAGATGGTGTATTGGCTTTGGCAAGACAAATGGTTAACTAACTAAGGTTAATACTGCTGTTTACTGTAAATCTTCATTATTTACACGTTTATATTTAATATTTGAAGTTTTCCAGTCTCATTCAGATCACGATTTGTCACTATTGCTGTAATTGCTAAAAACTTTTAGTGGTTTAGCCATACGGCAACTTGATTTAGATCAATTAAGCTTTCTAAACGCTAAAGCAAATGACTCATTCACTCAAAAGGTTTATGGACCAAAATTGGGTTCGTGTGATTGTGTTCACAAGTTAGAATTACTACGTAACTAATTTATGGTTTAGCTGTTTGCAACCATGTAACAAACTAAACAAACCTTCCCTGTCACAAGATGCTGGAGGAAGTCTGGTTTAGAAACACTTCCCGTGAATGGATATATGCTCATAAAATCAGCATTGAATAGCTTGGCCAAACTAACTGACTGGTTTTTGAGATAAAGGAAGAATTAGCAACGTACTGAAAAATCTTCAGGTGGTGAGAATCAGTCAATTTTCAGCTTGATCCGTTTCAATGCCACCCACAACAACAATATACTGTACAGTGTGAAAGTTGTTTACTGAGTAAAGATGACTCACAGATAGCTAATACAGAATAAATAGAATGGATGAAATTTACAGGAAGCACAGAGGTGTAAGAAGCTAGGTTTTACAATGTGTTGAGACATGTCTATTGCTCACTCAGGCTGCAGAAAAGTGTAAAAAAACCAAAAAGCAAAAAAAACAAACCCCCCCCCCCCCCCCCCCCCCCCCCAAGACGACAGGAAGGCTGAATGAAGCACAGCAAAGTCACCTTGTTCCTTCTGAGCTTTCAGTCATCTATTTTAATTCCTCACTCTAATTTTGGACTAAAGTTAAACTAAAACGCTTGATTTGAATTAACAGAAGTTTAGAAAACATTGCTGCATTGCCGCTGGCTAAGTGGATAACTAACACAATAAGCAAGTGCACAAACATTTCTAGTCAAGAGATCTGTTGGAATATCTTTGAAGCTCCACATATCAAAATGCATGTGGTTTGCAAGGCAAGGGTTTCTTAAGACATAAATATTTTGATATTGCAAATTAAATTCCTATTTGTGGAGTCCACGAGAATATGCTGAAAGGAAACTAAAATGTGTTAATAGTTTTACAGTAAATGTGTTGTGCAGTTTGCTTGGCAGCGGGATAATGATAGATTTTCTTTGTTCCTACCTCAAAGAATAGTTTAACCACAACAACTGGAGCCGTCGCTTCACTGAGGCACACAAGACAACCAGTGTTCATTTTTAGCAGGACGGTTCAAGGAAAACGTTGGTCCCCATTCAAATTGCTGTCATGTGTTCACTCTGTGAAACATAAAGCTCTACTGTGTGGTGCCCTTATGGGTTGTTTCTGCATAACCTGCAACGCTTAATTTTCCTTTCTTGTATGTGCGTTTTTATTTTTCATGCCTGTCTGAGGCTGTGCATGTGAGGGCAACTTTCATTTCACCCTGGCTGCACAAACATACACAAAGCAGATTATTATCTGATATTGAACCCAGTTTTTTTGTTTTGTGTCTCTCCCTCTCATTCTTCAGTGCAACGACTCTCTCCATGAATGAGGGATTTGTTTGGATTTTCCTCCGGCTTTCCGCTGTTCACTGTTACCCTGGTTTAGCTCTTCGTTTTCTGGCCTAGACACAAAACTTTGCAGAGGAAATGATTTCTGACTGGGAGAGATGGAGGTGGAATGACAAACTAATATATCCTAGCTATGAACCTGGCTTAGACTCACACAGATCCAAAGTGCCCAGGCTGCTGCCAAAACTTTATTTCCACTACCTTGTGCTACAGCCCAGACAGTCCTCATAAAAGTCTGTGGTTGCCTTAGTGAGTTACTCAATAACTGATACAGAAGTTTTATTGAACTGTACTGTGGGTTTGCAACTGCAAATTCGGCCAAGAATCCAATCCTCTTTGATGAAGCACAGAGCATCCAAAGGCACAGCAGCTTATCATAATGCAATAAAAGTTAGACTGTATTTTTCTTGTGTATTTCTCCTGCTTATACTCCTTCCAGTTTCCATCTTCGCCTTGACATCCCTCTAAACATCCCACAACCTTTCTGCTCCCTTTTGGTTAATATAGTGAAACTCAGTCCAGGTCAGTACACATGCAGGTGCTCACAAACGTGTGCCAACGCAAGAAAAAAACAAAAAAAACAATGTATTGGTTTACTTATTACGAAAGGTTGTCAGAACATATCCCACCAATCCAAGCTAAGGCTTGGAAAGTAGAAACTTTCCAACAGCAAATAAGCAGAAAGACACAATAGACATTTACTCACGAGCGAGAAGGCTGATAAAGAATTGTCATCATATTTCAAGCATAATGCTTTGGATGTTCAACCACAAACTTGGACCAGAGGTCTTGTGGAAAAACAGATCGAAGACAATTAGGATGTTTTCCTGCTAGAAGGAGGGTTGAAGAGAGGGCGAAAGAAGACACTCTCCAGTTCTGATGGTATGATCACAATTCTTTAGCAGTTTCAGTAAAATGCTTGCTCAACAATGAGAGGAGAGCTTGCAGCACAAATGGACTTTTCAGTCCTGCCACAATCCCACCGCAGTTTTCAAAAACAATCACACCCTATAACAATACTGCAATACGTGCACATGTTTACGTCAAAGAAGAAATTAGAAGCAGAAATGTGGGCCGTGAGGGGATGCTTTTTTCCCCCCCTTCACTGAAGGTTGACGTTTGGTTCTAAACTGTGGCTTCAGGCAGCCAGTCAACAGAAGGCCAGCCAGAGGATCAGAGTTGATGTATGATAAAGTACAAATCTCAGGCTAACTCACCTTCTTCTTGCTGCAGTAGATCTGCCATTTCTTCTCATCGGGCAGTGCAAACATGGCCTCTCTATTCTTGTCAGTCAAGTCCAGTTCATCCTGCAAAAACAATGAAAAAAGTTTAACTCTAACAGCTTGCACAAAGAAATGTGCAGAAAACAATAATTGAGAAAGCTGTGACACAGAAAAATGACACATTGTAATGTATACATGGATTAGTCAATTCTGGGTTATAGTCGTTTTACTGCTTTGGCACTTTTTCACTTTTACAGTTTTCATCGTTCCATACCTGACTTTTTATTAGGTATAAAAAGGGGTTTGGTCTAATCCTGGACACTTTGGATTACAATGCATCTGTTTGTGTCTGCCAGGAGAATGCTTTGTACCCGTTTTTACAGCTGGCAATATAAAGTCATTTTCTGTTCTGTACTCGTAGTCTACTTTTAGGTAAAAACGTTTAAATGGCACCAGTAAAAATTGGCTACCAGCACAAGGTCAGTTGTATAGATCCATCCATTCATTGAGCATGTCTGAGGCTATTGGCCCAAATGGCTCACTAGCTATTTTATTAGGTTCAGTTGCTTGTTAATGCTAACTGTCAATTAGCCAATAGGCATATAGATGTGGTGAAGAGAACTTCCTAAAGTTAAAAGTGACCCAAATGGAAGTGAATAACTTTGAACATGCCATGGCATTGTTGATATGCTGGGATTCTTACATGCACAATCTATTGATCTTACAGAGAATGGTGAGAAAAATCCCAATAAAATCCAGTGTCTTGGCACTTGAGTGGACAGAAATGCCATGTCAATGTTAGTGTGTAATGAGCAGACTGGTTTGAGAAGATGGAAAGTCAACAGTAGCTCAAATAACCATTTATAACAAACCAAAGGATGCAGAATGTTATCATGCAAAACATGTAGTTGAAACTCATTTAATTTAAAAATAGGAAACTATAATTTCCATACCAACACTGAAAAATAACACAATAGAAAAGGGCATCAATTCAGATGGTAAGGTTTACAGGCATGACATGAAAAAAATGAAGCCTAGCATTGCCAGTATATATATATGAAACAGGGACAGAAATTGGCAAGGGTGAAGTGACCCGGAGCCATTTGGTTTACACTGTGAGCTTTAATGGTCTGGCTGAGAACACGCTCCGCTCACTACAGAAGAGCGTTTTAAAATTCACGCTGCCGCTCGTCTCAATTCTTCGTGTTGGTACAAGGAGCCCCTGCACCTTTTGAAATGCATATGAACCTTGGAAATGAGTCCCTGCATGCCAGAGAGGAAAAACAAAGTTTAAAAAACAAAGATGAACAAATCAGACAAGAGAGGAGTCAAATAACAGACAAACAGAGAGTTGTATTAAAGAACAGTAACCTGTGGATGTGGAAACTGATGGGACAAGAAAAAAGTAATAGAGAAAAAGCTCTGCCAATGACGATTTGCGCTCAACTCAAGCTAATCTCCTCATAATGGTTTTGCTACCATGACGTCAGGCACGGGCAGTGGGCCTCCAAGGAAGCCCAGGATGAAGATGGCCACTGGTGACAGAGGTGGGCCCCCCTTTATTCCACCCAGAGTTTGTTTTCAACAACTCTGCTGGCAGTGAAGGCTGAGGGTGCCCAAATTCCAAGAATTTGACACTATGAAGAATGACATCATCCCTGGCCCATTTCTTTCAATGGGATAACCAGCAGAAGCATTGCTGTGGCTTTTGGTAGAGAGGGAAAATATCTGAGGGGTGTGAATTTAAAATGGGGTATAACACAGACAGAAACCACAAAGAAGCTGTAGAATCTTAGACTGTTTTTCATTTTAACAGCAGGACTTCAGAGACTCCCACCAAGTTTAAAACAATGTAAGATCAAGGGTAAAACTTGCCATTATGTGGCAGCTGAATATTAAATCTCTGTCTCAGTGTCCCTTAGTGTCAACAGATTTCGTTCGTGAGCACAGGCCTCTCTCCCCATACTCAGCTCTTCTCTGGCCCGTTGCCTGGTCGCAGGGTCAAAGTCCCGCTGTCAGATCTGCTGCTCTTTGGAAGAGCTAAATTCTTTGAGCCGGTGAGAATCTGTGAGAATGAGACCCCTGGATGTGGACCAGATGGTGGTTAAGCCAGCATCTTATCCCTATGCAGCTTGTGTTCTCCTTCCTGCTACTACTAAGGCTTCTCCATTCTGAGGTTTTTACATGGTGGGACCAATGTGAGAGATGAATACTGAGGAACTTAAACAGCAAGAACGTTACAACCTTCTGCATCAAAAACATCCCAGAGAACCTGAAAAATTTCAATGGAATTTAAAACAAGGGATCATCTGCATATACAGTAATTTCCAAACTTTTAGATTAAACGCTGTTGAGATATAGAAAACAACAGTGCTGCACTTCTCCAAATCCGTCACACATCTGTCATTGTTATTGTTCATTAAATGTTACCTATATTTTAAATGTTCACTGGCTTAAATGTAATTATAATTTTCTTGAATACTTTTAATACCCCATGAATACAGGCTTCTGCTTAAATCTTTCCTTTAAAAAGAAGCTCAGACAGAGAAACTTCACTCCAAATTTGATTTTAATTAAATTTTAATGTAGTTTTAGATGGTAAAAAGCATCAAATTTCATTCAAGGATGTTTTTTTCTGTTTTAAATGAATTGGTGATTGCCTGCTTTTCAAATAACAGTAGGCCAGGTCAATTACATTTCAACGCTCTAACTCTTGTGAACATATTCATTGAAGAGAAAAAAGTATCCAAGTTTCTTTAGTTTCTGTCTGTTTTAATGTTTCAACTCAACAATGTACTTCTATAGAAAATATTAACTCCCAGATAAAATGTATTTTGAGAAATGTAAAAAATGTTGGCCACAATAAAACTCTGAACTTTTTCCACCTGTTGTGTTTTTTTCTGTGCAATTTGACTTCAACAATGGATGAGACAGAACACCCTTAAACTATCACTTTGTTGAAACACTTATTTTTAGCAATAATCTTGTTTGACAGAAGTTAATCCAAATAACACATCTCGACTTGGCCTAACTTCTCAGAAGTTCTCCAAATCTGTCAAGATTATTAGGGAATCACTTTTCCACAGTCTCTCCAGGTACTTCACAGAGGGAAATGAGGCAATGCCCTCATTTTTTCCACAACATTTATTTTAGAACTCTGGCTAGACACCGAGCTTCAATTTTATTCTGGTAATGCCATGATTTGTGAAAGCCTCTTTTTCCTGAAAAATACCATTGTACAAAAAGAGCCCTCTGGTGCAAAGGAAAATCCAAGTAGGACAAGTGAACGTCACTATAACTAACAGTAGGTGGGAACTCCAGAAGGCTGAATGGTAAAACTAAAGCAAAAAGAGCTTCAAATAAGTATAATATTAAGTGTGTGCTTCTGCAATCCACTACTTACCTCCACTAAATTTATTTATTTTTCAGCTGAAACAGGCAGGATAAATGTCTCATTAAGTCTCATTTCATTGATGAAATGATTTATCAGTATTGCATTTGTCTTGCATTCTACCAGGAGTGAGTATACTTTTGAGATCTGCCCCATTAATAATTTGCGGTGTACTGCATTAAATGTTTTAGGCGAATTGCATACGACAAGGAAATTTAGAGTTACATAGTAGGTATGTAGAAGGTATCAAGAGAAAAAAAAACCAACGACAGCAAGATAATGGGAAAAAAAGAATTAGGCAAGGCACTATTGAGATACACAAAATTTGTAATTTACTTATTGTTAGATTGAAACATTCCAAGTCAGCATTCACAACAGAAAAATAAGAAAACATTAAGTTATGGATGAGGACTTGGAGATAATGTTCTCGTCATTGCAGCTGGAGTACTTATTTTTTTCCAGTTATGTAACATTGCTCAGTTTTCCTCCACTTCCATCTTGCCTCCCACCTTTCAAACAGTTTCCACTATCACATCTACATCACATGGAGCACCTCATGACCCTAGCAGCACCCAGAAAACAGGTAATTCCTTCACTCTTCCAAAACAAAACCCAAGACTTTTCTCTTTGTAGCAGAATACCTCCCTCAATGTGCCTCCTTCCTACACCAGAACGTTTCATTTGGGAAATCACATAAAGCAAAGCTAATATTGTTACACCTGCTGCTTGAGAAGGGGAAAAGTACATACCTCCAAATCCTTTCATATTTCATGCAGAGCTGCCAGCTGAATAATGTTACTCTATTCTTAAAGGTTATCAAAGTGAGATCTGATCGTCATGTTCGCTGTAGATAAATCTCTTCTGTCACTTAATTTCCTGCTTCTAAATGCTTGTGGGCTTCTCAGTTTAGCCAATTTAATTCAAAAATATATGACAGAGTTACAATGCAGCAAGTTTCAAAATCTAAACAGCATTAGACAAATTTAGTCTTTGGTACACTTACAAAGGCAAAAGAAAGCTGTAGCATTGCTCCAAAATAGGAGAAAAACCAGCAATACTGTTCTTGCTTATTGTAATAATTGTAGGATTTGTGATGGAAAAGATTCATTTGAGTTGGTAAATCTGTCTTTTGGAATGTAAAAATAGAATAAGGTCAGCACCGTCACCATTTCACTATGTTATATGCGGCAGCTAAGCTAATCCCGATTTGAGAAGCCAAATAAGCATATCCTCCCTGATGCTGCACTCTTTAAACACCAAAGAGTTCCAGATTTCAAATTGACCTATAGTGAATCAATACAGGATTGTTTGTAATGATGTAAAGCACTTTGAAATGCCTAGCTGCTGAAATGTGCTATACAAATAAAATTTGATTGATTGATTGATTGAAGAATGGTTCTTGTCCAAAAGAAGACTGGTTAAAGACAAGGTCTTTAACCAGTGACTGGTGGGGCCTTAGAACCATGGTTAGAAACGTCTATATTAAAACTCCAGGAAGTTTTAACTGAAAATCTGGTAGATTTTATTATTAAATTGAAATCTGTCATAATTGGGCCTTTCAGTAAGACAATAATAGACAATATATGGCCAAATCCATCACTTCTTTTAATCACCATCTCAGTCCGCAGACCTAAATCCTACATTACACCTGTGGGGTGAGTTGAAGAACAGAAAGTATAAAAAAAGACCGGGACTCTTGTCTCTCTATGACCTCATATTAAATCATCCAACAATCCCTCTCTTAAATTTTTGAGGATTTTCTTCTCCACATTAAAACAGAAGTTGCATTTTCTACATTTGATAAAGAATTTCAACATGTTTTTTACACGTCGTTGCTAGGGGTGCAAGGTTTTGTTTGAAGAGAAGCAGAATGATGTGAGCCATAAGGTAAAAAGTCATAGTTAGTGGAAAAACATTCGCAAACTATCTTAATTATACAGTGAATTCACAGGAGAACATACTTGGATACAACAACACACTTAGATAGGACAGAAAGGTGATTAAAAATTTGAACACATTTGATAAAAGAGAGGTTTGCATGTAAAACATTGGAAGTTGCATGTAGGCTTAAGATGGAAGCTGATATCTTGACACAGATCCTGAGGAATGAAGAATCAGAGCGAGAGTTGGTGTGAGGCTTTGCAGTGGGAGTGTCTTTGTGGACTGGAAATACTTGTGGCTTCACATACATGGGAAATGTGACATCTTCTCTCATGCATTCATGTCTGTGAAGTGGCATTTCCAGGGTGGACCCAAATGTCTTTTCCTCTTGTTAAGTCTAGCAACATAAGCTGGGAGAACAGACTCATGAGCTGTACAGGTTACCCTGCATGAGTGAGGCAGGGGAAAGCAGGCAGGAAGTCATATTAGACCCCCAGGGAGACTACAGGAAGTCGGAGCGGTCATTATTGACCCAAACAAGCTATAGTGAGTTTGCTCACATGTTTCATTTACTAGACCTTGTATAACATCACCTTTATTTATTTATTTTTTTAAAAAAGATCACAATGACAATCAAAAAAGCTCAAAGATTAACTTCAAGTGAATAGGGAAAATCAAAATCACCATACTACCATTGGTCTTTTGACTCTGTTAATAAAGGCTCAGTCACATTTTGTTCTGAAGCATTTATATGAGTCATAACCGCTCCGATGAGTCAGACAGTAGCAACTTCTAGCAGACAGCTCTCTTCTAAACAAGCTTTGGCCACATTCATGATGGGGCTGACTCAGGACAGTGAGGGCTGGCTTTGCAGCAGTTTAGGAAGAGAACGTTAAAAAATTAGAATCGCAAGAGAAGGAAGGGAGGGAAATGGAAAGGAACGATGGGTGCATCCCTGGGTGTGTACAGGGAAGGAAACTCACTCCCATTGCCCAGAGGGAGGAGAACGTTTCCATTCCCTGCCGTTATGCAACGGATTTGATTTGTGTCCGGCTCAAAAGTCACACAGCATGGAACACTGGGAATAGATTTATGTTTCAAAACGTTTCAAACAGTTTCCTGGCATTTTAGATCAGAAATGGTAATTCTACCATCACTACCGTCAGGAATACATTTTCCATTTTTCTTATGAGAGAAAACAGAGTGGACACTGCCGAAGGTCACTGCTCAACGATACAGTAAATGATTACGCATCTGGACCACAGCTGGACCACTACAGAACAGTTGGATTAAAGTTGTCCTAAATTATGACAGAGAGCAAAGGGAAGACAAAAACAGACGGAGAGAAAAAGAGGGCAGAGAGCAAAGCAGAGCAAACATTAATCTCGTGTCTGTGAGTATTGTACAATCCAGATGTTGGCCTAGTAGAGCTGATTCAATTTGGCAGATACACTGTGCGCTACATCTTCGCAACAAATCATCGCAGGTGGACAGAACGCATGTTTGTTCTTTCCTATATTTTAAAAATGTTGGACATAATATATGAGCATTATACCATAAAAAAATGATAGAAATGGGAAATTCATCCTTTACATCTTTATGAACGACTCAACAGATTGCTCCCATATGCCAATTTTCCCCACAGTAAACATTCATTTTTATCAGCTTCGGCGCGTAAATGCCAGCGTAGTTGTCCCTGAACAACCTCACACTTGGCTTCTCTTTGTAGAAACAAAAGGTTCATTTTGGTTTACTCAGCTGCCACCAATGAGAAATGAACCAAAGGACTGGACCTATGCAGGCAAACCCACTTTAAATTAAGAAACCACGAGAGCAATCGCTCATTTGATGATAAAAGGTATTAGGAGGGAATGGTCCTGACAAACAAAAATAAAGCTGTTGATGTTTCTTGGTGTGGCGCCAGACTTCACACATGGCCAAGATAGCAACTATGCATGCAAGCCTAGAAGTTCTTGGGGGGGGGGGGGGGCTTAAAAGTGCGCTGTGATCCAAAAAGCAGACCGACAACACAGGCAGCTGCTGCCAGATGCAAAATGTATAGTTTAACTGAAGTGATGCTTACACTGTGACGATCAGCAGCGATTGTTTCCAGGTTCGCACTGGGCTTTTATTTGGGTTTATGACAAACTCAGAGGCAGGTTTATTATTAACACTTTCTCCAGGCTGAACTCTGCATCTGACAGAACACACTTCAGTGTTTACACAAGAGAACCAAGAATGGAAACCACACATGCTTTTCTTGTTACAGTAGTTTCTTGATGTACAGGCCGAGGACTATATGTCATGTCAATTTTGCCTCACTGCCGGCCCCACAGGTCATACAGGTGCATTTTGCAAAACGCAAAAGAGACATGTTTGTTTAAAGCAATGGTTTGAGATCTATGCAGGACAGTGAGGATCTTAGGACTCTGAGTCATTCCTCTGTAGATAACCTCACTTAAAAAAAGCAATCAAAGAAAAAAAAAGATGCTACTGGACAATATGATGGAATTCCTGGCATCACATAAACCAAAGGTTTTGAGTCACTACCCTTTACACAGATGAACATTAATTAAATTTAATAATCTGGTGCAATTCTTTGGAGCTATAATAGCTTCAACTCTCTTGCTAAGGCGGTTCACAAGTTTGTGAGAACAGCTACAAGGTGACCTGAATCAGTCTCCCCTATAACTCATCCTAGTGGATCTCCACACAAAACTCATTTATGCATGCCCTTACGGATTTTGCTTTATGGCTTGAATTTTTAGAACAAGCCACTCCAGGGCAAATGCTTGCAGAGGCAGCATGTATGCCAAGGTGCTTGACTTTATTCCCCTGTGGCGAATAAACTGACTGGACTATATATTGGACAGAATAATGTAAATGTGGCGAACGTTATGCAGTTAAACATGGTTTCTATTCCCCAATAAGTAAAAGGAATTTACTTTTGGTTTGAGAATAAACAAAAAAGGCATAAAAAGTTACAGATTTAAATTTTATTTTATAAACCCCTCCCCCTCCCTGTCCCCACTCCACAAATAAAGTGGTTGCTGACTGTGCAGCGTGTCACCTTCGGACACAGTATAAAGAGACCCCATTATGCATATGAGACATGTAGGTGGTTTACTTTTTTCACTTGGCCCAGATCTGTCAATCCCATTTCAAAAAGTCCACAGAGTCTTGTTCCCCTAGTCAGGAAAGACTTTCAAAATAATAATCCCCATCTCCCGTTTCCATAGAAACTCACTATGTTATGTATTATTTCTCTGTCCTTCCTGCCCTTCTCTTCCCAACATCCGCTCTCTGCTTAAGTTACAAACAGAGAACCCAGGATAGCTGTCTCTAAGAGGTCTGGTTAAACCAGTGTTTGGATGACTTGTCAAAACTGTGTCATGTTGTCTGCTGCCTCATCGGTGAAACAGACATCGAGAAGCCGGGTGCCCTTGGTTTCATAAAATATGTTCATGCAGAGGTCATGGAAAAAGAAGACATGAATTAAGTTGACAGGCACTGGGCGATCGACCTACCGGAAATTCCTTTTATCTTTTCAAACTTTATAGCAAGAGAGGATCGTAACCTACAAGTATGGAAAGCCGTTTCTTTTTTTTTTCTCCAAAAAAGCAGATGTTTTCAATGTTTCAAAACCTTCTCGTTTTTCTTGGTTAGGAAAGAAAAATTCAGGAGTTTTATAAATTGGTGGCAAATAATTTTGGCTTTCTTCCGCCTCACTTAGGCATCTGTCTTGCTTTCATCTTAATTTTACCCCAGAAGAAGCCACGGGTCGTTCAGTCCTCTTAACCACGAGGATTGCTCCTGTGATTTGGCTAAATGCTCCCATATGATGAGCAGGCAGGAAAAACTCAAAACAGTTTCTGATTGTTTTATTATATTTTTTTATTACAGTCAAAGCAGAATTGACGCAAAAATATCTCTGCAAAGCCTTGACTTGTATCACACATGTGAACTCGCAAACTGTTGTTTTACATATTCAGCAAGGCCAGACGGTATTCCACTTTATGTAAAAGAAAAAAAAATCCACTGAGGCAAATGATGGTATAACTGTTGCAACCTCCTTACTACATCTTTTTCAATCTTGACAATAAATATCTTCAGACACTGTTGTTTAATAGTTTATATGTTCTACAACATATAAAGGCCTACAATGCAAACCTGTTGTCTGTCTTGTCAGTTAGCTAAAAAGAAATCTACTTTTTTCAATATTTCCTGAATTTAAATCAACAGTGAAGGAACACATCCTGCAGACAGACTTTTAGTTTTCTCTGAGAAGTTAGACATGCCGTAGGCTGCCCTGCAGGCACACCATTAGACATAATGTTGGGAGGGATAGTATAAACCAGGAAATCCGAGGCCAAAGGGAAGCAAGGAGAGTGCTACGATGAAATCAGACAAGACTGACAGAGACCATGAGACAGGAAGTGAGCAAACGGACAAACACAACACAGCCCTGTTCTTGCATGACAGCTGAAACTCACTTCAGAGCTCTCCATTCTGACAGCTGTGCCCTGATCTCTCTCCACTGCCTGGGCACATGTCGGCACAACGATCCCCATCTGGCACTGGTACAAACGCTAAGCTTCTGCCAGTAAGTGTGATCTGTGCACGAGATGTGCACTGTGTTCGTATCAGTTTGAGGATGGGGGTTGGGGCATGGCCTCAGCCAACCATCAAGAAAACTTCCGCAAGACCCAAGCATTTTAATTCTTGCCTCTAATCCTATTTGTTCAGGATAATGAGCAACACGCAAACTATCGGGCTGCAAGCCAAGAAGGAAAACAGTAAGAAATTCTGCTTTTAGTGAAAGGCATGTCGCACATTATTCTTCTACGCAGGTTAATTTGTTTTGATGATTCAATTCAAAACGTTAAATTCATAATGACATGAAGTCATTACACACAGTTATGTATTCCGGGTGTTTATTTCTGTTAATTATGATAGAGTTGTCTGAATGCTGAAAGATTACACACGACCGCTACAAGTGTGCTGTAGTATGCAACAGTTATGCAATTTCAATATTATGAACATCAAAATTATGGGTAAAGCTACAGACTTAACAGTTGCCCAGCAAAACGTTACTGTCAACGTAGACCTTAAGAAAAGATTAAAGCTAAGGAAGGTGGCTGTTCATCATAGAACTATATTTAGGTATATTAATGGAAAGTTAGGGGAAGAAAAAAGTTGCACACGCAACCGTATTAACTCCTTAACTTAACTTATTTCTTTATTTAACCTTTGTTTTAGCAGGATAAAAACAAACTTCAGATTAAAAGTCTGACCTCCAAGAGCCACCACACAAAGATCTATCCAGGATATGGACTCCAATTTTCACAGTCCTTGCATTAATCATCTCCTTAACCAGAGACTCCATTAAAATAATTTTATCTGGGCTAAGGTGAAAAACTAGTGGACTGTTGTTCAATAACAGTCCACATATAATATATACATACA
The DNA here is from genome assembly GCF_003331165.1 of Xiphophorus hellerii. NCBI lineage: Eukaryota > Metazoa > Chordata > Actinopteri > Cyprinodontiformes > Poeciliidae > Xiphophorus > Xiphophorus hellerii. The sequence goes on along the minus strand of NC_045690.1, from coordinate 14,633,300 downwards.
TTATACGTATATATTTGGGATATGTATATATATTTGGGATTTCATAATCCTTCAATTTAACACAAATGAACACTTAAACCACAAAGTTCTGTGTGCAATGAATGTATATTTAGTTGCTGTTATGAGTAGAGATTTTGATGTCATGCAAATGAACATTCAACCTAATAAAATTAGTTCAGAAAAAAATCCAAACTAAAAGCTGTCGGCTATCTTAAAGGAGCAGAATTTTGTATAAATCTGTACATGAGCTGTGCAAAAAGAATTAGTGTAAATTAAAGTAAAATATGTTTGGTGCCAAACATAAAAGCTCTTTTTCATCAGAGACAAATGTTTTCATTTTTACTCACCACCAGTTCAGAAAAGCGTGCATGCAGCTCCTCTGCAGGTGGCATGGGGGAGCTGAACTCCAGCAGCTGCAGCGGCACGGTGTCCTTAAGGTTGATCTCCAGTGGCTCGCTGCTTCCAAAGCAGCACAGGAAGCCCAAGCCCGCCCGTGTCCTCTTCCTGGGAGGCATACTGGCTATGGTGGTGAAACTGGCAGTGGTGGTGCTGAACCAGGAAGGTAAAGGACGGGGCCAAGGGACAAGGGAGGGGGGAGTGGAAAGGATGACGAGACTGCTATCTGGGGGGCATGATCTGGAAAAGAACGAAGAGAAAAACGGAGAGGATTAGAGATACTGACATTCCCAGATGGCCAATGTCATCTGTATTTACTGAACACATTCTTGGTTAATGAAGATTTAAGGTGGTTGGTCTGTGTTTTTTCTCTGGGGAATCTTTATTTATTTATTTTTTTTGTATTTCAGAGACTGAGAGGTGATCCCCATTTCCAGCAGCCTGGTATTGTTTGGAAAAACACACGAGCAACCTACACCACATCCAAACAAACATCACTAAGCCACCTGCAGAAACTGCGTCAAGGGAAAAATCCAAGCAAGAATGGCTTTTACAAGCCAGGGTGGGGATTTTGTTGCTGGCTAACCAAAAAAGGCACTTTGAAATGCAGGAATCGGCACAACAGCATCACTTTGTCAGTGGTTGCAACTTTACCACAGCAAAGAAATCTCTTCTTTAAGAGGTACAATGTTGGATCTGCAGCATATGCACGACTCTACTGCATGAGCAAAAATGTGGCACGGTGCTTTGAAAAGAGCATTGGTGGTTCCTGCTTAATAAATTCTCGTCTTTTCAGTATAGAAAAGCAAAAATGTTGCAACCAGTCTCAGCTGAGGAGTTTCCTCAGCTCTTCTTTATGCTTCGGTTTACCACATTTGTGAATGAATAGACCACACTTATGTTATGCAAATACCTCAAGCGTGCAAATCCAGTACAAGTACTTGACCGAGAAATCAATTTCGAAGCAACAGAATGTTAATGGAATTTCAAAGCTTGCGCCACATTTAAAATGAAAAATGTCTATAAATGTTATGCACTCTCTCTTAATATTTTTACATAACCTTAGAGGAACTAAGTACATCCTAAAACTCATATTTAATGAGGCAGTCAAATTTTATAACTTCAGTATCCACAAAAAGCTAGCCCAATATACTGTATCCTGACTGAGCATGAATCTCCACCATCTCTTGTTCAGTGTAGAGCTATTTACTGAGCTGTCTAAAATTAGCAGCATGGTAAATTCTTTATGAACGTTCTAGGCCCTCAACAGGAACATGCGAAGAAAGAGAAAAAGGGAGATGAAACCCCACCACATTTCCATTTTGCCTTTTTACTGCTGCTTGTTTTGACCAACTCTTTCAATCTCCAATCTGGAGCTGTGAACCCACATTCAGCTTTCATCTTGTTGCCTTTTCTGTGACATGCTTATCATTGTTATAAACCCACTCAAAGACCAAGCTGACAGTAAAAATGCTTCTGCCATAAATAAAATGTTTAATTCACTTATAATAACATATAGTCTATAGAAAACATGGAAGCAACCATGGCAACTTTATTCTTTAGTTCATGAAAGTGACTAGTTTTAATTCTTGAAAATTACACATAAAATACATACAATTCTGAATAACATATATCATATTTTGACAAATTATGAAAGCAAAAACATAAAAAAATCAGATGATAGTTTAGAAAATAACATCTTTTGTTATTGAAATTGTTAGAGTGAAAAGTGTGGAAGATGTGCAACAAATTCCCAAAGTCAGGAATCAAAGCGTGGACTGCTATGTTTAGGACCAATAGCTTCTGTGAATGTGATGCCAGTCTTACCTTTACACCACAAGCCATATGTATTTTGAGATTTTGTGTCGTGCTTTTGAACTTTAAAGCACTTCAGCTAACTGAGCAAACCTTTTAAGAACCTTTTACACCTTTTAATCATCAGAGACTCCAGTCTCTGCATATTTTTTTTGTTTTACAATTTTCCTAAACAGCACCAAAAGAAACATGTAACTTATTTAATTAGAAAAAATGAATGCAGTTTGGGAAGCAGTACAAAAGCATCAAAATAAGAACCACATCACTCCTAAATAGATTTTTAAAGCAGAACAGCCAAATGTAAAACGGGGTTTAAATATTTTACATTTTCATTATTATGCTTACAATTATTGTTTATAATGTTCAATATCAATGTAAATAATTAACTTGCATTATTTTTATTTAGTAGCATTTTAATGAATTTTTATGTTTCACCATTGTCAATGTTTTTATTCCTGTTCTTCAAAGTGTTTTTTTTTTTTTTATTTCCATTTGCGGTGTGAATCCATAGTAATCCATAACAGCCTCACTATACCCTCCTCTTTTCCATCATCACAATGCCCCCACCTCTCCCTGTGAGCATTAGCATGTGGCTCATTAAAGTTAATATTGTGTGGGCATCAAGGCCAGTGAGATTCCCTCCAGCTGGAAAAATTATATTTGGCATGAGAAGTTTGACTGGATGTCACTTTATATCTACAGTAGCAGCCAACCAAATATTCCTTCAGAGCAGTCCTTTTCATTTCCATGATTGCAAACAACAATCTCATGATGCTGATTGTGATTTCATATATTGTGCAGCTCCACACGGTGGAGGTTTATTTAAATTAATCATTTAATTCTGACATCTCAAAATATCAAGGCTGTTTTCTGGATGCTTTTTTTGTCTTTTTTTTTTTTTACAATTTCTTCTCCAATATATTAACGCAGTTGAATATGTGGTAAATTTAACCTTGCAGCCTATTGCCAGTTTTCACAAGCACCTGAGATTTCAAAGGTAGCTGTTGATTTAAGACAGTGGAGTTGCTCTTTGAAATCCTGCAATCTATAAACCAGCATAGCAACTACTTCAATGAAAAAGCCCTGTTTATCTGTTGTGCAAGGTCTTAACTATGATACCTTCACTGCTCCTGAAGCAATAGTTGCTAAAACATGACAAATGAAAAAAATCTGAAAATAAAAGCTCATAATGCAAGTAACCTAACAACTAATTAGTTAATTATGTTAATTAACTAAAATGATCTCAGAAAGGCAAGGTGTATACCTACTTCAACCCCCAACAGGAATAGAAGCTGAATTATGCATTACATAATATCTACAGAGATACACATTGTGGTAAAATAAAATAACTGTTGGTTTGATAACTTTGACTTAAGAGAAATATGTTTTTATAGTGGCAAACTACGGTGGCCGACAGGTGCAAATGCGCAGCAAAAGAGAAACATGCAAACAAAAAAAAAAAACACGCGCACAAATTAAATGCGGCAAGCAAAAAGAGAGACGCAAACACCCCCGAATGAAATGCAGCAAACAAAAAGTGTTGAAAACGGAAGTGCTCCAGACCACTAGGGGGAGTCAAAGAAAATAGTATTCATTTCTATGGGACCAGATGCAAGATTCTTCTTCTTCTTCTTCTTCTTCTTGGTATTTATTGGCGGTTGGCAACAAACTTACAGTAGCATTACCGCCACTTACCAGTATGGAGTGTGGTTCGAGATGGTCTATAAACTTTCACTTTCTACCTTTTCCCTCCATTAACTCCTGATTAAACATACCCCCACACATACACACCTGCTTATATTATCCAACTTGCTTATAGCTTTATATACCCCTCTTTGATATTCTTTACACACTCACACCCAACTTGCTCTACTCATATCCTATGAAATAGCTTTGTTTTTTTAAGATACCGAATAATTATTTGAATATGTCTACTCCCGAAATCTCTCCTCAAAAATTCTATTAAATTAAACCTTTCTTTAATACCTACACACTCTCTCAGCATGCATCTTCTCTCTTCTTCATACTTACAACACTCTAAAATAACATGCTCTATTGTTTCAGACTTCTCACAATAATCACACTTTCCAGATGCAAGATTCAGAGAGATACCTTTACTTTCTTTCAAATTTCTTTCTCTGAATCTTGCATCTGGTCCCATAGAAATGAATACTATTTTCTTTGACTCCCCCTAGTGGTCTGGAGCACTTCCGTTTTCAACACTTTTTGTTTGCTGCATTTCATTCGGGGGTGTTTGCGTCTCTCTTTTTGTTTGCTGCATTTCATTCGGGGGTGTTTGCGTCTCTCTTTTTGTTTGCTGCATTTCATTCGGGGGTGTTTGCGTCTCTCTTTTTGTTTGCTGCATTTCATTCGGGGGTGTTTGCGTCTCTCTTTTTGTTTGCTGCATTTCATTCGGGGGTGTTTGCGTCTCTCTTTTTGTTTGCTGCATTTCATTCGGGGGTGTTTGCGTCTCTCTTTTTGTTTGCTGCATTTCATTCGGGGGTGTTTGCGTCTCTCTTTTTGCTTGCCGCATTTAATTTGTGCGCGTGTTTTTTTTTTGTTTGCATGTTTCTCTTTTGCTGCGCATTTGCACCTGTCGGCCACCGTAGCAAACAATGTTTTGCTACTGTAAACAGTCAGTGGAGATTATTAAAATCCCTTCAGCATAACACACAGCCTAACCCTCCTGTTCTATGTCTCTTAGTGTCTGTTTTTATCTTCTCTCTCCCACCAGAATCCACGTGCAGGCAGTCCTCACTCAGCACCAGTTCAATTGGCCTGATTCCAGCTCAGAGGAAGCAGGCCAGGGACTCCAAACACACATAGCATACATTATATAGAGTCAGAATTATATACAGTTAGAAATTTAAGAACCGGCTGTTTATGTAACCTTCATCTACATGCAATGTCACTCCAGATTGACCGTGTCCACTGCCATCTGACCATCTCTGGGTTTTTAATTTCCCCCCTCTCTGTCTTCTTCCATTATTTCTCTGTTTTAGGCTAAATCAGAGTGACAGTTCCCTGCAACAACCCTCCCGCTGATGGCAACATCTGTCATTTTTCCTTGCCACTGCTTACCATCCACTTACTCCATCTTTAATCCTCCTCCTTCTGTTTCCTGTCTGTTACTGAATCCTCAGCTATGGGCTACTGTGTTTTATTCTGGAAGTGGTTTTATACAAACACACTTACTGTTATTTTGTGGGACTGATATGCTGATATGTCCTATTTATGGGCATAGTTTGCTTACTTTCATACATTTAATATATCCACTCTAAAAAGGAAAAAAATAAATTGTGCACTTTTGCTTTTAAGGACACCAAGTCCATCAATTTGAGGTTTTTATAAGGTACAGACAAAGCCAAATGTTAAATAAATCACACAACCAAGTGTTTTCACAAAGTGATCCGATTCAGACATCACCTGATTTTAGTTGTTCCACTGTCTTCATTAACTTCCACTACTTAAACAATTTAAGGTTTGACACTACAATATATTGGCTCATACTGGATTCCATACTCTTGTTTGAGTTTTCCATAAACCTTTAACCAATTCCTAAAATCATATCAAAAACTCCAAGTATGTTTAGTTTTACATCTGCAATAATTTGTACGACATTTATACATATACAATCTTCCACCTAAACAGCTGTAACAAAGCCTTGCACAGCAAAGAGGAAAACTTTCCTAACTTTAACTACACCAACTTTCAGCTAGGTTTTGCATTGATTAAATATTAATTTTAATTTGACACACATTTGTTTTTCGTATTTCCCTTCAGTACCTGTCTGAGATTTAATTTATTTTTTAATTGACTTTACACAAAAACACACACTGATGAGAACACCCCAGTCAAGTGGGAGAATTTTTATCTCCATGCAATTTTTTACGTAAAAATCAATTCTACATATAGTGTTGGCAAGCACAATGCAAACACAGTATACTGTATCAAAACATCTTAAGAAAAGCATGTCAACTTAGAACCCAGATATATGCATATACACACTTTAGATGTTTTAGTAAAGAAGTATGAAAAGCCCTGAAGCAAAGCCAGTATTGTTGCACCTGTTTTAATTCAAGAGGGTTTGAGGAACAGCTAAGCAAGAAGACAGACGCAAATGATGGTCGTAATGGGAGATGCTGCTGCCACTTTGTATTTGGACCTCTACTTCATCTTCTCCTACCAGCCGTCGGGAAGTAGGTCAGTGGAAGAGAAGGAGGAAGGTGCAGCAAAGAATGGGCTGCAGCTGCTGCTTCAACGTTCATTGTATAGAAAAAGACGTGTTCGAAAAGCATTTGTGCCAATTTTAATTCTCTCATTGCCATCTTACACAAACACATGTACAATGTTTGCAGGAGAAAAAAAAAAGACCAAAACCAAGCCACCTTTTCAAGCTATCTAAAAAATTTAGCTCAAAGCAAGCAACAGTTTGCGCATACATTTGGATTTCATAAAAGAAAGCACATAATTCAGTTAGAATAATTTGTTAAATGACCGATACCTTAAAACTTTCATTCTTATATGTCCACACTCTTCCTGAAACAATCTTAAACCAATAGCCATGGAGTCTAAGAGGTTTTCCGACAATATTCTAAGTCGGAGGAAAGTAGAAAGAATGGGAGGAAGAACAAGCAGCAACAATAAAACTGGAAACAGAAAAATATCAAAAACAACAAGACTGAATGACTGCATTTTTAAGGGTCACTGAATAAAAGATCACAGTTGAGGTTGCAGTTCACACTTTTTTTTCTTTTTTTTTTGCACACAATTGTTTCTGGGTTTGGTTCCACAAATGAGAATCATTCCTGCATGGTGCTAGGCCATGAAAGGAGGAAGAGGAGGAGGAGCAGTCTGGTTTATGTAAGCAGTTGATACCAGGGATGGGGGAGAAGGCCACGCTGGCACAAACATTCAAAATGTAAAGCAGATTAACAGATTTTATGTGTTATCTAGCAACATGGGGATAGAGATTTTATTATATTCAAATATATGATAACATGGCAGTTTTATCCATTTTCTTTATAAATTAAATGGGAGTGCTAGAACAGGAAAGTTTAACTGTAGGAAAGTGGATTACGTTTGATGGAAAAATTTGAAGAGATAAAAATCAAAAGTGAAACCTGACTATTAAACTTGAATTCAAGTCTAAGTCACCTAGAGTAAAGAGAGACCTTAGATTTGAACAATACATGGGAGAAAAAATAGATGAAAACTGACCTTTAATGTCAGTTGAAATTAGGTCTGGTCTTTAACTGGGCAATATAACACAAGGATATGCTTTATCTAAGCAGGCGTTCTTTCAACAACTGCGTTCTTGTCATTTTCCATACAGGCAAAATTAGTGGAATACAGACCCAACAGCCTGTACTGTTCATGTCACTTTCTTATAAGCTTACGGTAATTAATTTAATTTCATCCACTTCAAATATACTGAAGACACTACTTCTTCACATAAAAGTTTGTGGTGGTATCATAACAAAATACAAAAAGGTTCAAAGGGATAAGCAGAGGTTAGAAAGTATCTTTGTGTTATCATAATGTGACACTGCTGTGTGAAAGCTGCATGTGTCCTTTGACATGAAAGTGAACTAGTCACTCATTAATTGAACATAAAGCAGCTATTCAGTCGTGCCTTTGAGCTCAGTGGAGCCATGGCACTTTCTGACTGTTGCTGCCCCAGACTTGCCCCCTCCAAAAAAGCCCTCCTGCTCTCCGTCCGACTGTCTGTCTGTTCAAAGAATGATGGAACAATCACTCAATTACCCCCAGGAAAAAGAAACGCTGCAAGACAAATCAACTTGTACACTGAAAGCACAATCCCTCATGGAACCCATCAAATCTGTGGCCCACCCACAGGCCAACTTCTGAATTGTGTAGTTCATGCACACAACATACATCTTAGCCGTTTATAGCCCAGCATTAATCAGTTACATTAGAGCAACATATGTGTAAGCGCTCCATCACTCCACCACAACACAGTTGCACATATGCAAACATACAAATATGCTGTCTGTTCTATCTCACAAAAAAAAACTAAAGTTATCTAGTTCATGTGTAACTTCCTCAATTACTTCAGCAGCTTGGGTGGGCAGATTAATCGAGAGAAACAACAACATGTGATTGATCTGAAGCAACTGGCATTACTAATGACAAGATACACTGACAGTCTGAACAATTTAACCATATACATGCACGAGAGACAAGCAGCACTAAATCTAAATGATTTCAACCACTGCTTCTAGTGAAGAGTCTCAGTAGTTAGCAATGAGCTTCAGCTCTACTACGAATGACTCAAGCTGACAGCAGTGGAAGAAGAGCCATTATTTCACGATGCATTTGCAAGCGCTGCATTCCTGTGCTCACTTTGAAAGCACGCATTCTGATACCATAGTCTAGATCCCTTTGGCAGACAAACCAACAGAAGTTTTTAATTAAATTTCTGCTTCCTACAAAGCAAACATGGGTATACCAGCATTACACTACTGAAATTCTGCTTTCCAAACCAAATACTGTATAAAAATGGTCTCACATGATTTATTACACATTTGAAAATGATAGATAAGAAAAGGCTGTCAGAGCAAAATCAAAGCCACTGCAAATTAAATATCACTGTAGTGACCCACTAATGACATCATATGTCGCACTGAACTATGCTGTCTGCATTGAGAAGAATTCACTCCCCTCAGCATGCTAGATGCTTTAAAATGAATGCAAAACAGAACTTTTGATTAATTCAGCAAACCTGATCTTGGACTTGTCAGGAGTATTGATATTTTAGTCTTAGGTGCCCAGTTTATTCTTAACTATTAAAAAAGTAATGAATTGATATCAAAAGTTGCACACCCCATCTTTCACAAAAGAACTATGTTTATCCCACACCCTTTATCTCAGTACATATGTATTATTTAGAAGACCACATCCATAGCGCATGCATGGACAAAAAACGTGATTAGACTTAATATTCCACATAACCTTCTTTTCCTCTGGTTTAGAGCCACGTGATCCATGCTTTCTATACACCAGCATAAATGGTAAACTAAGAAACAGCCTGACAGCATATTTAGTCTAACACACAGGTGCTTTCCAAGGATTTTGGAGGTAGTTGATGGGTATGCTCTCTGCTCTTATGCCTATGCATCTTCCAAGAATTAGAAAAAGATCAGACCCTTCTATTCTTTTCACTCTCCTCTTTAATTATGCCTGAAAACATTGTTTCATTCAGTGCTTGCATTTTCATTCTACAATTTCTTTTCTGAACTTCAGTCAGTCAAAGAATTTTGCAAGGCAAAGAAAGCTGAGAATCTGTTCAACTTTTGAACTGAGAAAGACACCTTTAGACGGTGCCACCAGTGCGTAGTCAGGGGCAAGGCTGTCTGGGTCGGAGGCAAAACATGCATCAGGAAATCTCCTGGTGGAATGCTCCTTCTGAAACAACATGACCCTGAGGGACAAAGTTTCACATGCTCCAGCCTTTCTTCATCTACCGAGTCGTCTACCAAGGCTAAACAATAGCTGGAGAACAATGTGACATTATAATTATTTTAATAGCTTCAATTGTTAGCATAACCTAATCATTTCCATAATTGTTCGAAGGCAAATGTAGTTTTACTAGATTTTTGATTCATTTTGTTCTATTAACAAACAGCCAATGAAAGGGTCATTTCATATGAGAATTGTCAGACATTTGTACAATTCTCATTTAAAGAGCGCAAAGGAAGAATCTCACAAATGTGGAGAATCCAGACAGATAATGTGGTAACTCTTTCATTTCTGTAGTGCAAAATTTAAAACTGTAAACTATGTAATCAAAGATGTTACAATTAATGTTGTGGTAGTCCACGGCACCCCAGAAAGAAATCCAGGAAGGAAAAAGATCCAGTTCCAGTGTGTTGCTTCAATAGAGTCTTTATGTGAGCTGGATGAATCTCAACAAGTATGCAACCTTCACAATAAATGTCTTGTAGAGTCAGCTGGATTAAATAAATCTCTGATACTGCCGAAAAGTAAAAGTGCAACTGCAGACATTACAAAAAAGCCATTCCTATTTAGAATTTTAAAAGCAGCTCCAAACTACAGCCATATTACTGCACTCCTTTACAACAACAAAATCTGGTTTCGATACCGATACTAACTGTACCACAGATCGGATCCTACCGATACAAGTTTTAGGTAAATAGAAAAGGAATGGGATTCAGAAAAAGAGAGAGTGACTTAAGTTTTCTTTACCTGTATGTAGCTTTGAGTAGAGCAAAACACTGCTTCCCCCCACTTGTTGCTGAACTGTGCCATCAGCTTTCTAAAAGAAGGCTACAGCACTTTTCACTCACTTACAACTAAAATACATTCAGCTGTTTGGAAATATTTTTGGGCAGTGAGACATATTAAAAGTACCATTTTAAATCAATGGGCAACATATCACCAGTGCAATCCAAGCACATAACTGGATTACATAAACAGCTTGTTATTTTTGAGTAACTCTATAAAAAGTGGAAGAACAAAATATATTTATTTTAAGAACTTGAAAACTAATAATGGGTGTGTTTCATTTTTGTTTAAGTAAATGTATAGAACTATATGATAAAGGCAGTATATCACACAATTTTATCAGCAGGGGAATAACTGAATAACTTTTCTGTTATGAATAAAAGCAACATTACTGGGGAAATCTCACACAGCCTTATGTTTAGTTGCTGAAAGCTGCAGACAGATGACACTACCATATGCATCGATGGTTATCCAAATGTAACATCTTACAAAGTTCTTACAGTGCAAGATACACAGCAAGATAATATAAATGTATTCCAAAATCAAATTAAATATGTCTGAACATTGTTGTCACCAAATTATTACATGAACATTTTTTCTTCATCAATCTAACAACATGCAAATGAAGATGACCCAAAATTCTACATGGATGTATTTTAAAATTATGTACTGTGTTCTTAGTACACAGTCTTCTACATTACAAAGTCTTCTACAACTGTCACTTGAGTATCCTCAGAGGTCTTATTGGCTGCAACATCACCAAAAACACAAGACTGAGAGGCACGGTAATCCAGCTCACCCATTAAACGGAAATGCTTCAACTAAAACCTCTGGAAAAAGAGTGGAGCACATTTTCTTCAATCCTCCAGGGGTGTCATTAAAAGCTATTTCATTTAGTTTGATTCATCAAAAAAAAAAAAAGTCATTTCCTGCTGGAGGGAACATTCATTATTGGAATAGACCACATGAAACAGCAACCAGGGAAGTTGATACAGTGCTTCTGCTGATTTTGATGCTTTAACCAAAACAAAATCTTGAAGTTTGAAACAACAGCTGCCCTGCCACACTCAGGCGAATATTGTAAATATACTGGGTGCCTTGATTCAAGCCAAGAACCAGGCGAGACACAAGATCTTTAAAGGAAGCAAAGTCAAGCAAGGAAATTGGTAGTGGTTTTCTGAAAAGGTAGTTTTTGCTTTTCCTTAAGAAACATCTTTAAAGACCTTTACTAGCTGCTGCTTCTTAAACGTGACCTACAAAAGAAGGATTATGTCATCCAAATACAGAATGTGACTCTAGCAACAACAATGTTAAACTTGGTCCTGGGTGAAGATTGAACACTGCTGACCCAGTTCTCCACAGGGCATCGGATGGATCTCTGCCCATCAAACGGACTGGAGCACTTGCTATTAATATTGGGACTGAGAGGAAAGTGGACCACACCACATTCCAAAGGCTCCCCAACATTCCCACATATTAACAGGGCTCGGAATGAAATCCAATACTTGGCATCCGTATCCCTCAAACCCCAAAGCACAATCCTGCCGTGTTAAATTGCCATCTTATTTCATCTTGGAGGAACGCGCCACAGTCACGAGGCCCAACTAAAGATATGTTATTATTTGTGGGGGAAAAACCTGGCAGGAATACAGCTTCGGAGCTGGTTACCATGACTCTCAGGAGAGAAAGGATGCCGAACTTCCCAGAGACTCCATGTCCTTCTAACACCCGAGGGTCCTTTCATTTTGATAAAAACTCATTCAAATTACATAGATGCTTCTAACTTATGAAAAAATACTTTTGAACTACAAAATAAAAATATGTACATATTTGCACATGCTTTTTCCTGTGTTCTCACAGCAGTTTCCTGTGGATTCACTACCTTGCCATTGTTTGACTTTGAATTCTTTGCACCACGGTCCGAATAGCAACCAATATTCCCTGGGTAAAAGGTCAACAGCTGCAGCATTGAGGACTGAAGGCCTCTGGTTAATGTCTGGAATGCTCCTCTGGGATACATATAGCCAGGCAAAAAGGGACTTATCCCTGAAGTGAGCAGAACATGCTTTTTCCTAAATAGCCTCCAGTAATGCTGTGCTGAATTGAGGCACTGTAGGGAGGAGATATGCTTACACATCACAAGCTGCAGAAAGTGTGTCACTGGCACAAATACAATAGTGTCTTTTGCATTGAAGTGGATGACCTTCTAGAGAGGGAAAGATACATGCTACCGTTTTTAAGAAGTCACAGACTATTCCTGGTCATTCATTCTAACTGCTTTGCTGCAAACACAACATAAAAATGATCCTTTAGATCAGATTAAAGCAGTTTTAACAAACATCAACCTGTCGTCTACATCATCGAGTTGCCAGTTGGTTGTAGGAGGTTGCCATTTGTTCACTCTAATCCCGACAGATCAGAAGTACTTGATAAATTATGAAATATCCCAATGAGTGCTGACGGTGCAGCGACGGCACTGGTTTTTATGATATCTAAGCAAAACTTCCAGCTGAATCTTTTAACATTGTCAAAGTGAATGTAGAGGGAGATAAACCCTTAATGTGGTTTATTGCAAACATACCCGAAAACACTGGTGCAGGGTTCTTTCAGTGTTCTAATTAGCACTTGGTGTGGGGTCTCAAACTCCACCTCTGGTATCATGCACTCTTTAAATGTAACCCTGGTTCAACGGACCTAAGTTAAAACTGTTTAATTTCTTCTTCAGTGCGACAGCATCTTGCTAAGAACCCAACTATTTGAAGCAGGCATGTACATGCACAAGATGCAGGACAATTCCCCCAGGGGACTGGACAATGAGATCATTGATTTAAGGTGAATGTAAATCAGGAGCACCATGTTGTCATGTCAATTGGAGTACATTAACTGGCATCTTTAATCACACATTGGGAAGATCAAGCCGACGCCGGAGAGTTTCATCAGAAGCTGATGAATGATGATCACGGGTTTTGCGCCATAGCGCCAACCAAATTTTGCCAATGTGGGCAGATGAAAAATAAATTACAGGGTTGAATTGACTGCACATAAATATCCAACTTATATCAGCTCATAACTTATGTTACGCTATAAAAAAGGGGGAAAACAGAACATTTACTTAAACCTTAACTCAATTTTGTGTACGTTTTGCTCAAATCTATGGATCAGATGAACATAACAATGTTAACCAATACAATATCTTGAACCAGTTGGAATACTTGTGTCTTCTGTTTTAATTTTTTTGTTTTAGGTCTTTGTGTAGACACCAAAAGATAGAAGTGTTCTATCTATGAAAAGGTTTCAATGTATAGTGTGTAAATCCCATACTGACCTATGCCTTGTACAGACTATGATGCAAATATGTTCAGTCCTTTCAGGATATATGGAATGTCTGACTGCCAGGCTGAATGCTGAGCTGACAACCAGCACCAAAGGCTTTGACCATGTGATTGATGTGCAATGAGATACAGATGGATGCCTGAAATAGGCCTTCCCCATCACACGACACATCTCATTCTCTATTGGTTTTTGACATGCTGAACAATTCGCAGATCTTTTGAATGCAAAAAAACAATTTCAGCATCAATCTGTTTCAACTCCTTACAAGATTAACATTGAAAGAAAAAAACAAGCAGATTCCTGAACATTTGCAAAATTCAGAGAAAATTACTTTCCCTGGAGCAAAACTTCTAGGAAGTATTTCTAAAAATAAACCCCAGTGCATCACCAGTCTGCACCAGTAGATTTGGGGGTCCGACAGGAAGTGCTGTCAACACTGCTGAATAAAGAGCTCAAACATTAAAACCACACACACTTCACATCCATGCCTTCATTGTTGTTTTTGACCTAAAGCGTGCCCACAAGTTACAACAACGTAAAACGTAGAACGTTTATCATGGAGGAACAGAAGCCCTTTGTTGCCCTGCTGCTACAGTTCTGCAGACCATCTAACTGTTTATTTTATAGTCAGCAGCAGTTCGGTTTTCCCTGGTGGGACTGAGCAAAAGGACAAAATGCACGAACGAACCGCATTAAACATCTTGTATGCAAGAGAGAACAAAGCTTTCCTCTACGGCCAGGAAAAGTTATAGGCATCAAAATCAAATAAGTCCTACTTACTCAGTTCGCAGAAGGTGCACTAAGGGATGACTTTTCTTTTCTTCCCTTTACTACGACTCAAGAAAGAGAACCACTCCGCAAAGTGAGTTTACAAACCAGATTCAAAGCACTCCTGCATCTTCTGGATTCAGATAATTTCTTTCAGATTCCATGTCTGGACTTTGTATTAAAGGAGTTCTTGTGTTTCATTCACTTGCGTTCCGAGCTTCTGAGTCGAGCTGTGGATTTCAGCTGACTGAGCTCAAAGCAAAGCGAAGCTGTTGACACTGTCCTCTCCAACTCTCCCCCACCCTCTCCCTCTTTTGATTGCTCATCCCTCCTGCCCTCCCTTTCTGGATTCCAGCCCTAGCATATGACAGCATCCATGTGGATTTCAGTACCAAGGTGATAGATTTTCTGTGGCAATACATGCATGGAAGTACAGTATAGATGTGCGGCCAGGGGAGAAGGTAAGATGAGAGGAAATGACCCTCCGTGGCTTGCATTTCCCACAATGCATGCAATCGCAACTCCACCCGAAACATTCTTTCTCTGAGGGAACAAAAAGGCAAGACCAAGACATACCACAAGAGTTGCCCAAAGGAAAGCCACCTTCCTGTTGTTGGAATCTTGTTGTTAGCGCAACAGCACAAAACATATCAACATGGCATTTTTAATTAGAAATAACAGCTGTGACGCAACCAGGAAACAAATTTTCCTGAGATCCAATCAGTGTTCATTGAGAAGGCAAGACGGTGAGATGGCATGCTAGATAATGATAATAATAAAAAAAAAATTCTGCTGGCTTTGTCAAGTTCAAAGCATTAACTCAGTCTAATGTTATGCATGGAATTGCAGGGGGGAGGGTCATGTCATAGACACGTCTGAGAAGAAGAGGTCAAGCCAGGATAAAAGTGAGAGGTTAGTGGGAGCAAAGATCAACACCAAAAATTCCCAACTGCACTAGTTAGGACTGACAGCATTCTGCTCATTGCCCCCGAAAAACCTAGAGCCATCCAGCTTTAAAAGACCATGTAAACAGGACTCGAAAACAAAGCATTATGAACTTTTTGAACTAAATATAAAATCTGAGAACCATGCCAAGAAGAAGCATTTATTCTCTTACATGCTTTTATTTATTTATTTATTTATGTTTTTGGACAAATGTTTCAGGTCATCAAAGAAATGTCAAAATCAGATATAACATCAGTAAATACAAGTGATGATTTCCTCGAGTAAGAAAAGTACAGTTAAATATCATGTCTACTATGGAGAGTAAAGGGAGACATTTTGGAAGGTGCACATTCGTTACATCTGGTTTAAAGTTCCAAAATAAAAAGAATGTCATCTCTAAAGTCAAACAATGTTCTATAATGTGCAATATCCAGTGTGATAATCTGGATATTGGATGACTTGTCAGAATTGGTGGAACAATGAATTCTGCTCTTTGCCAGAAAATCCTGTAAGAAATTGTACAGTGCATACCATTTGTTTTGTGATATTAAGCACAAGGGCACTAGGTCTTTGCAATAAGGCAATGATCCAAATCACATCTTAGTGGCTAAAATATAAGAACTTGAAATGGTCTAGTCAAAGTCTGCACATAAATTGAATTCAGATGCTGTGGCATGACCTCAAACAGCCTGGTTATGTTAAAAAAAAACAACTTCAAATGGAGCTGAACTAATGCTACAAAAATACCTCCACAGTGAGTACAAGGCTGATTACCAGTTATTTCAAATGCTAAATGGCAGCTATTGCTGCCAAGTATGACACAACCAGTTATTAGGTTTATGGGCCAATTACTTTTCACATAGGGCCAAGTTGGTTTGGATAGTATCATTTCCATAGTAAATAAAATCGTCACTTGAAAACAGTTTTGTATTCATTTTCCTCGGGTTATCTTTTCTGATGCAAAAAAGAGAATAATTTATTGAGGATGTACATTTCCTTTCAGGTTACAAATGAGAAAATATTTGTAAGCTGAACTTCAGAAAAAAAAGAACCACCTGCTTTTTACACTGCCCTATCCCTTCAGTGATTAATAAACATTTTACTAATAGGCTTAAGCGAAATACAATTAGATTAAATACTCAAATGTGATTAGAGTCAGATATTATGCTTTAATCTCTATGTATAGCTTTTCTTTTCAGATTACATATCATATTTTATGAAGAAAATGCATCGTAAGCTACCCCAACATGTGGCATGACATAGAACTGAATACTTATAAAAGGTAATTATTTACAGTTATGCTTTCATCTCGTTTTTGTTTGCTTAATTCTCTGCTAATCTAAAAGTACCAGTTTGCAAAAAGGCAGTTTTCTTTCTAGAATCTTCTTTCTGTCTTTCTACCTTTTCTGGCTTCATTTGAAACACCACAGCGGTACTGAAAAAAAAGCATTTATCACATTCAGTGCTTTGCAACAACGTCCGTACAGAAGAGTGGTATGTTAGCAAGTAGGTATGATCCATTTGTTGATTGAAAATAAATAAATAAAGCATGCAATTTTTAGTTTTCAGCTAACCACAACCAATCAATATTTGCCCATTTGGCAACCAATAATTGAGCGCATAAAAACTCCAGCTCTAGTCACCAGTCAATTTATCAGTGGATCTCTATTGATTACTTTGGCTTTTCAAAAACAACACTGCAAATATATTGCTTGAAAGATGCTGTGTAACAGAATCTATCGCTAAAATAACAACAAATATCAGTTCTGTTTGACACAAAGATGTATTGTCACAAACAAAGAGGAGACATTTATAAGCAAAGGGAATATGGAGAAAAAATAGGTGATTATAATGCTATTATTCTTTTTTTTTCTCAGGGGACACAAGATAGATGACACCAAGTCACAAGCAGTAAAATCTGAGTCCATTCCTAAGCAAGCCCTTGGGATGTATCCATTAACCCAGCAAGGAGAAGCAGGCTTATCTCCAAGACGTCCACTTCCGCTCCTGTCATTTCCCTCTCTCTTTCACAGCAGCATCACTTCCACTTTCTCTCCAGGGTTACCTCACTATTCCCAAACCTCCGAAGGATACTCCTAGGAAGCCCCCCAAGGAATAGGCTAAGCTCCAGCTCCAGTCTGGCTAAGTGCACTTGGACTACTCCTGTATCATCCATCAAAACCTGGTAATTGAGGCAAATGGAGCCAGTTTCACATGCTTGAGATAAGTATCATACCCCCATCCCACTACATTATAAGACCATCTGCTCTATTATTTTTTTGAGGACATGCTTGGGTTTAATTTTCCTACTCAGCGATCATATATATTGTCACTTGTAGTCAAGTGGAGAAAACAGAATATGACTTCATTCAAAAATATGACAGTCATGACCGATTCAAAAACAGGTTTGCTGGTAAAGACTGGCATGGCCTATTACTTTAAGCGACTCAATCATCTGCATTAGAGTGATCAAACTTGATAGTCTGCATAGTCTGCAAAGAAACAGCCGTTAAGTTCCAGAGACGTTGGCATTTCTTTCAAGCTACTCATTGAAGAAAAGCTTCAAATTCTCCTCCAACCCAGCCTCTCTTAGAGCTAACATGGCATGCAGTCATGTTTCACAACATGCCATTCCTTACAGTATTATTTAGGGTTCTTCTGGGCCAGACAGCTCTTATTTAAGTTTGTTTTGTTTAAGCCAGGAATTCCTCACGGCAGCATTTTGAACACAATCAACCCTTTCACGCCCGCGCAGAGATAAATTGCCACCGAGAAAAGTACCGCTGCTGTCACAAAGGCTGAACTCTTGACAGTGTAAATGTGAGGGCACATCCTGTGTACATGGTCTAATTGTATGCTAGCTATAAATCACAATTGCTGGGAGCTCTATTTCATCCATCTTTATAAAGTAATCATAGCAAGACAGCAAACAATAAATCCAAATGTAATGACCGTATCCTTATGGTGACTCTTCATACTCCGCAGGCACTTACTCTTATTTTCTACTTTTGTCTTCAGTCTCTCTTAATGTTCTATATAGAATTGTAAAAACAAGGAAACCTATATCTAACTTCAAGCCCAAGATTACTCATCATAAACGCATTTTCTTTTTTTTCTAAAAGTAATGGGCATCTGAAGGGTTCCTTTGTCGAGGAGGCAGACTGAGTCAGGTTAAAGGTCATCCAACCGCCAGCTCCCACAGTACGTCTTGTGTCTGTGTGGATATGTGCCAGCTAAATGCTGTTATGTTTGGATAATTGTTCAGCTTTCCGCTGACTGATTCATGATGGCCTCATCATGTTAACCGATGATGTAATACTTTGATCGCTGGGCATCAAGGGCATCAGTATTAGTCTTTGATTGACCGTGCAATGATTTCATTCAGTTTAGCAGTGATAATAAAAAGGCTGTATTCAGATTTCTGGTTTTCCCCTTTCCAGTGTGATAGATCCGTTTTTAAGCAACCGTGAAGGGTAATTGCTCTCACACAAAGAGCACAGCAGCTGAAAAATACCAATGCTTTGTTGGTAGACTAAGCATTCAGATGCCCTTTTTAATTTTTTTTTTTTAAATTACCGTTGTGTGCTTTTGCCAAGGAATAAGCAAGCAAAACTCACTGGTGCTGCAGCAAAAACCAAAACTGGACGTTTCAGGCATGTTTGCAACACAAAAATGTTCACTATATATTTTAAGGCAAAGTATTGGTTGTGAAAAATGTAAACGCAGTTAAAATCCAATAATACTAGCGTGGTCTGCAGCACGTTCAAGCTTTTGTGAGATGGATGGATAGAAAATATTCCAAACTCCATTTTATTTTCGCACCGCTTGTGCAGTCTTGGAAAATATCTAGTGACTCCATACATATCCAGACCTACCCAGGTTGCATATGGAACACTGTTAACAGACTTTTTATTTTCATTTTTTGTAGCCAAATGAATTAAACAGCTGATGAGTCAGAACATTTTAAGACAGAAGTCTTAATGAGATAGGAACTGTAAGAGGGTTTTGAGATATAAAACAATCAAGCTGTTAAGCAATGCACATTAAAAGTATAACAATGTTAATATTCAGACTTGGAAGCCATCTGTTGGAGTTTTCACATGTAATAGTGAACTTTAAATATAGAATGGAACCTTCAAAAGTGGATACAGTTTCTTCATAATAGGCAACACCTTTAGGAGTTCGAAATATGAGTTGTTAGGTACAAAGGGTCCACATGAAAACCATAACTCCCATACAACGACTCTTATTTCATAGCTCCCCTTTGGCCACTATAACCCAGGTGTGTTCACTATGAAGAGAAGAACAGTGACTGACAGTATAGTAATGTAGAAAAAAAACTGAAGACTTTGCTCTTTTTCCAGATGCTTTCATTTTTAAAAAAGTCATTTTTAATTTGGCAGCATGGGATCTTCCATATATTAGGGAAACAATTTCAGCTGTGCAACTGACACTGTAATTTCTAACATTTACTTATATGACAGTCCATATCCCGTCACCAGTCTGAACCCAAAGTTTAAATCTACCTTTCAAGTGCAATAATAATTTCTGTTCTTAGAACCAATCCAAAGTTTCATAAATCAAGGCATCATCACAGGTTTATGTGTGGTGAAGAATGTCTGGGAAGGGTGACAAAAATGTTTAGATCTGTTTTCAACACTGGAGATAAAATATCTGCCCACGACTCTGTGTGAGACCAACACTCTGGGTCAAGACTGTCACAGAATCTCAATAAAACGAGGAGTCATGCCCTACGAACAGGTGGGTCTGGATTCATGGCCTTTCCACCCTTTTTCCCTGATGCCTGTGCTCTAGTTATTGGAATGAAACTCTGAAAAGGCCAGCAACTTCAGTGGTGGACCAAACAACCAAGCTCAATTTTCTTTAGATTCCAACAGCAGCATTATAATTGTTGATTTAAAGAAGAAGAGTAAGACGAAGCACACAACACAAATCAAAAATCTGAGAATGTATTACTAATCTCAAAAAGGCATTCTGAAAAAGAGAATTTGACAGTTGTCACCAAAAGAAAAGTTTTCAGACCAATACAGGGAACTTTTATCTGGATCAGTGAACACATAAGCATGTACTAAAGTAACAGAGGCTGGCATGCAAAGATCACAATAACATGAACACTTCAAATTTCTAACATCTGCAGTTTTTACCATGATGTAATGGTACTTTTTGCATTTCAGAGTCAAAACAACTTTAAGCTTCCTTTCCGTATTGAATTAAACCGTGCAAGAACATTTAGAGAATCTTAGTACCCTGTAATAATATTTCTGGATTTTGTTCAGTAGATATGTGTGCAAAATTGACATTAGTAGTCTTAATTTTAAGTTACTTGTTCTAAAGTTTAATTGCACTATATATAACACTGACTACTTAACTAAGATTAATAGCTAGGACAAACATTTGCAGAAACAAAGCATGCTTTTCAAAAATGACATTCTTGTTCTGAATAACCAATAGGTCCTATCAACCCATGGAAACTTGTGATGAAAATAAGCATAAAGTTAACTTATTTTTCTATTGTGCACTTCTTTTATGTGTCTTTTTGTGTGTTGCTAGGAATGATAGATGGGTGTTGCACTTTGCTTGGAGTGAATCTTTTGAGCTCTCTTGGGATGTCAGAAGAATAACAAACACTTCCTGTTTATCTCTGCACTTGGTTGGAACAGTCTGTTCTGATCTACTGCTCATTCCAACCATGATTCTGTAGTTATTACTTCTGGGTGTAAAGAAAAGCATGATAATATGTAATCTGAGAAGGGCACAAAGAGCAAATTTAAGAACTGATTAAGGAATTCCCATTGTCTGCATCCTCAAGCACCAGTAATTTTGTTTTGCAAAATGAGCTACATACTCATAAATAAAATGGATTTTAACTGTTGACAAGCACATGTTACCACATTTCAGCTGACCTTTGTCTTGACAACATCACTCAAAAACTGTGAGTTCATCTGCAAAGCTGCCTCATAAACAAAGGGAAAGGTCAGACATCAAATGCTAAATTTAGCTGAGGGGCTCCCTGAACATCATCTACCAGCTTATTATGTATATATGTATGTATCAAGCTGTTTTCTGCTGAGTCAACACATCCTCCAGTGGTTACATATAGAGACAAAGAGGTTTGCGAGATGCTTAAGTTTCAGGACTAGGTCAGAACTACTCCAGTGCCTTAAGCTGATAAGCAAAGTCAGCCCTGCCTGCAGGAAGCTATCAGACCTGTATGTACACAGACGGAATGAGTGTTGATTACACCCAACTTGAACTGATAAGAGCCGCAATCTTAATTAGTGACTCCATTCTTTTCCATATGTGTCACGGGATATCAACACTACAAGTTTTCTCAGCCTTTAAAATTGCTACTGGGCTGCAGAGCTGCAGCATTTAGAGAGATTTCAGAGTTAATGTTGTTGATCTACAACAAATATTCATGCAATGAAGATGTAGTCAAGAAATGGATGATGAATCTATAAACAAATTCATAAATAGAGGTTTGTGGTACAAAACATGGCTTGTAGTCAGTTTTTTTTATTTGCTAAGTCGTACCCTGACCCTATGATTGGCCCAAGCTACAGTGCTTTGTAAGCATTTTCATACCCCCTGAACATTATAATTTTGTGAGAATAGAATCACAATCTTTGAAGTTTTTTTATTGCAATTTCTCACAAAACAGCAAAATAAATCTGCCTGCAATCGTAACATAAAAGTTATACATGGTTTACAAAATATTTAACCAATTAAAATCTGTCAATGCTGTCTAGAACCAACATTCTCTTAAAGTCTTTTAGGGAATGTTTCTAACAGTATAGCACATCTAGGTACTGGAATACTGCCCCATCCTTCTTCGTAAAATAGCCAAATCTGAGTCTGACTGGATGGAAAACACCAATTTCCAAGTTTTCCTCAGATTCTTAATTGAGTGTATTTGTATTGTGATGGCTTGATGGCCTTAGGTTTGGCATATTTGTTCATCACTATAATGTGGTGATTGGGTTAACTCATTTTAGGTGCAGTTGCACCTGAGAGGTGGGTTTGGCGGATATAAAGGTAGCTTCCATACAGTGCTTTAGGACTCTCTCATCTTTTTCTCTCTCTCTGGGAGGCTGGCTTTCCAAATGGGTAATGTTTCTAGTTACACCTCTTTTTGTATTTCTGTGTCATTCAATCTTATCAGCAAGTCAGACAGAATGTTTTTCTATTATTGACATAATCACCTTTTCTTTTCCCAATGGACAGTTTTTTGACAATAAATTTGTGCAAGTTAAGCTTTGTCTGTGGAGTCTAATATTTTGTTGCCAACTGTGAGCCAAGTTGCTAACAATATGGGTTATAATCATGTTGGAATCTAGACTGTAACCTTTTGCAATAAAGTCTTCTAGTTCCATCCATCTACCCATGAAATTTGACCCGTTTTCTGTCCCTGTCGATGAAAGAATCTTCACCAGCATTTTCTATGCAGCTGAAAAAAATAGATATTGATCTTAATAGATCAGACCAATTCTTCTCCGAGGTGTTTGAAGTATCCCCTACATGGGTTGTCTGGCTACTGGCTTTGTTTTAACATTGCTGCCTTTTTGCCATTCTACCATAGAGATCAGAGTTGCGAGTGCACGACTAGTTGTCTTGTCATGAGATTCTTCCACCTACACTGTGGATCACAGCTCCTCCAAGCATATTGTGGCTTTACACAGTTTTTAAATTTAATATTTCCTAGCTCAAAGTCTCATTTTGTCCAGTTGACTTTAATAAAATATGACAGGATATGGCCCCTGATCACACTAAAATAACTTTGAGCAGCCTCCTGCAAGTACAAATCAACCATAGGCCTCGCATAACCACAACTGCTAGCAGACTATTAGTGGATTGTTGAAAATTTCTTGAAATCATTGGTTGCCAAAGCAAGTACCAAATAAACATTGGAATATGAAAAGCCTGGTGGTTAGTGGCTCCTTTTGGACCTGACATTTTTGGTAGGAAACAACCCAAAATACAAATGTACAAAATGTTCCAAGAAAGTAACATAACCAGCACCTGAGAACCTCACATTTACTTTCACCCTTAAATAAAATTATGCTCTAATTTTCTTTGGTTATAAACAGCAATTAGGACATAACTCTTAAAAAGCTACAAAATAAACATAGGAATCACAGTAATCCTATAGGTATGCATGTTTATGTGAACTAGAATGACTAAATAAACAGATGGAAGTGTGGGAGCACACATTCAGTCTTCTCACTGTTGTGTGCTTAAGAGAGACAATATAAATATATTCAGTATCACTCCATGCTGTGTGGAGTGTTGCTAGAGAGCAGAGGTGGAAGGGGAGGTGTCGCTTAGGGATTCATCAAGCACCACTCACCCACGCGAGTGGTAAACGATTGCGTTGATTAAAGCCAGCTGAGCTCCAAGTGGGCTCCTTAGACTGGAAACCAGTGGCACGTGGCTTGGAAATCCATCTGCTTTCTTAATGACACACACTGACATGCCCATACAAAGTTGTTTGTTCATTTTCCGTTGCTAAAAATGTATATATAAGAAAGAACAAAAAACACCCAAACACCCACAACACTTGTGAAATCAAGCTAGCAAACAAGACTCTCCATCACAAGGGTGATGGCTGGTGGAGTTCAAATGAAACCACTGTGGCATAACAAACACATCCACAAATCAGGATTTTCCACAGACGGGCTGCAGAAACAGATCTCATATCCACACTGAATACTGCAAAACATGAAGATTAAACTCAGACAGCGATGCAGTGTAAAAATATGCAGACCTTCAATAATTTGAAATACAACAGATTGTCAGCACAGCAAGAGCACAATGACAAGAGGTTTAGTTAAAAGAAGAGAGGAAAAAAAAGAGAGCTCTGACCAGTGCTAGGCCTGTCACAATAAACAATAAATCAATTAATCGCACGATAAATTAAAACTATCGACCTCATTTTAATTATCGGCTTTATCGTTTCTTCCGGCCTTTTTCTCTTTCTGTTGATGACACTGAATGAAAAAAGGCTCAACTCCAGTGCTCTCCACTGACCCTCCCTTCCTCATTTCCTTTGTGTAAAGCCTAGCGCACACGACACGATCTTAAGAGTTGTCAGTCGATTGTCGGCCCATTTTCAAAACTTGAGAGACCACACATTAGCCGACAGAAATCCTCTGTATAGGATCAGGTTCAATCGTGCCTTGTGGTGTCCAACAATGGGCACCAAATAATGGCTACAAGTCCAGTTAACACATTTTTAAGCCAGGCATTAATCAGTGCTTTACTACAATCTACCTGCAATGCATGTGGCTAATGTAAGCAAGTCCTGACTGAATGAAAATCATTATAACCCATTTTTGTCATGTTAACGAAGAACAGCTGAAAGGTTATGGAGTTTATCAACTGCAATTTCGCTCCAACTCCTCCCCTTGTCATTTCCATATTCTTTGCACGAAATGTTGAAAAAAACATTAATGTTGTTTTCACATATCATCTCCAATGTCCGCTGGACTTAGGGTTGGCCGTGTCAGCTGTTTGGGATTCCCCTCCGTAATTTCACCTCAGAAAGCACGAGTCCGTGCTTTCTGATTGGCTACCTGTCACATTCAACAGGCTGCGTTAAGCTCCCAGCCGGGGAAAACCCTGATTTGGATCGGAGCGGCAACGACGATCTACCATAACACACCACACACATAGAACGGGCATCGTTCTAAGATTGTCATAAGGGGAAAATCGGGGCAAAAAATCGTGTAGTGTGAACTATTGCATCAGGCAGTCGGATGTGCCCATCTTCTCTGTTTAAATCTAATGAAGGGCAATATAGTATACAAACTTCAGAATCTGCACTCTTTTGGTTGAATGCAGTATTTATTTCCACTTTGGCTTTATGTTGTTTAGTTTTTAATTCAAGTAAATTTTTTGTTAATGGAGACTGAGAATCCATTTTATTTTTGTTTTTGGTTGTTTTGTTAATTTTGTTAATCAGTTCCAGTGTTAAGTGTTCTTTTGAAAATAAAGTGTATCTATCTTTGGCAGGAAATCGCATGCATTATTACGTCATCTCCTTTAAATCAGTGTAAAAAGGTCTTCAAACAATTTTATCGTTTATTGCAATAAGCAAAATTTGTTATATTGACAGGCATAACCAGTGCACGCATTTTTATCTCAAAAATATTTTTAAGTATGTGAGAAATTGAAAATTTTGGCAACATCTTGCGAAAACGGCCTTGCCTTGTATTTTTTTGTTGGTTTTCACACCTTTAAAATGTGACCCTATTCATGCAAAATGTAAAGGGCAGAAGAGAGTTGTGTGGTAAAACTTTCCAGACTAATTCTTTAAACAGAATTCCATTTCTTTTGTAGGAATGACATCAATGATTCCTTGTCTTTCTTTCATGTTATTAGATAAAACAGTGAAATTGTAGTACAATCTCAAGATCCAGCAAAAGGTTTTACTCAGTCACACAAAGAGTATAGACGTAAAAATGTTTTCATGTCCAGTGTCTGGACAAGAACAGGTTACAAGCCAAGAATGTTTCTAACAATATGAGCAGCTGTCTTTTTTTTAAAAACTTCATCAGAATGACAACCTGCTCAAAAACCTTGGCCTCGTACTCCAAATCTGAGTTAATCACGTCTCCTCTGGCAGAGACCTGTCAACACACATTGTCCCGATTACATGCCGTTTAAGCTAAATGGCCAGGTCCTAAAGCTGTGTCCCGGTAGAAACTGAAACAGAAATGTGGGTCAGCAATTTTTCCCCCCCACTGCTCTTCCTCTCTCTGCATCTTGGTTTCCTTCCCAGAACAATGAGTCTGACTTTTCTCTTTTCCTCCCACAGCAGCAGGATTGTAGTGGGAAGGGGAACTATTAGGAACACAAAGTAACTGTGGCGCATACAATTCCCCTCCGGAATGCTTTGGAGGATGTAATATAAGACCTCAGTGACCTTCTGACACATTTCAAAGCAGCCTTTTCAAAAAGCACCAGCATCGATTTCTGACATTTGGATGGTGGAGCAACGGGGGCGGGAGGATGCTAGTGCTCCTCACCTGTCACCATGTTTCATTTGGAAATGATTTGAAATGCTGTGCTCATCTCTGCATACGTGTTCTCGTTATGGGAATAAAGAAGAAATAAAATCTTAGTAAACCGGAAACTGCACATTACTGGCTTGTAAGCAGTTTTTTTTTCCTCCCTTCATTCTTCATCAAAGATAAAATCACGCAGAACACAAATCGGGAGCTACATCTCCACTTTCAACAGATCTTGGACGAAATCTAACAAAAGTAAAGCCAGGATGGTAAGAATGTGTTTTTCATTTTCATATGTGAATGTCTGAATTAAGTAGACACAAAATATGATGGATTGTTGAAAATTTCCAACATTTCAACAACATAACCACCTCTTATTTCAACTCTGTCTCCACAAGCCTCTTTCATCCTTTCCCAAACACTTATAAAATCAGTATGAGTGGCTCAGACCTCAAAGATTTCATTTCTCAGCCTTGTTGGAAAAAAAAAAAAAAAAAAAAGAAAAGGGTAAAATCAAAGCAAAATTAAACGAGGCTTCAGTTTGCTGATGTGTTCCTTGCGGCGAGTGAGAGATAAGGAATGCACAAAACTTCCTGCACTGGGTTCGCCAGACCTCGGACGGTTTATGTACCGCGGCCGGTCGCCATGACAACCTGGCAGCGAATTGGAGCTGTGCAAGGGAGTTGTAATGATGCAAGGAAAGGACAGACAGAAAGGAACCGGGTAAAAGGTTTTAAACACGGAACAGTCCTTCTGAAAAAACAAGGTTGCCATCAAAATATGTATTGCCTAAACTTCTGGATCTGCATGCTGAATTTACCAAAATAAAACTGCAATTTTATTATTGAAATTCTGACTGCATTTCCCTTAATAAATAATAATAACAATAATAATAATAATAAATAAGAATTTATGTTATTTTTATGTGGCAGCTGATCTCCATCCTCGGTTGGTCTGCTATTTAACTGCCTATTCTAAGGATTCTGCTTGTCAGCATAATAGAGGAGGTGGAAAGGCACTGAGTGGGCAGGAGTAGACATGTTAGTGGATGGATGCAGCAGTATTTGCACAGTGTCTGAACCTAGGGTCTAGTTTGTCTGCCTAATACCTTTAATCCACCCCCACTGCCACCATAAATCCCAGCGGATGACGTTGAGGAAAGCCAGGCGGCATCACTACCCTGACCTTCTGTCACCCCTATTTGCCCCTCCGATGACCACAATATCGTTTGGTCTGAAATATCTCTGACTTCTGGACAATGGGACGTTAGTGGGATGAAAACTGAGATGATTGAGGGAGTGTGGACATCAAATGGTTTTTAAACAATGGATCACTGCCTGAAGGAGCACACCGGCCTGGACACTGAAAAAAAAAAGAGCTATTAAATGTAGAAAAATATATCAACCTCCTGCACTGCTAATCCAGAACAGTGCATTTAATGCATGTCTGCTGGTTTGGCACACACACAGGAGGTTTACTGCTCATCTCACCATCACTCCCAGATTCAACCATTCCCCACCCAAGTGTGCACAGACAGCAATCTGTCTGACTGCCAATTTTTTATTTTTAATACTTAATACTAAAAACAAGACCTTTTACAATTGTGAATAACTGTCTGCTCTCTGAAGCTCCTTCAAAAACATTTTTGAGGAATTTCACAGCATTTTCAACACATTTTCTAAACAGATCCTGTTCATTTTGTTTGTTGAGTAGCCTATTTCTGACTGGTGAAAACAAAGCATACATCCACACCTAAGACACTATTTTCTTCTACTTTTTATTGACTAGAATTTCATAGAAATACCAACAAAGAGGTGAACCATTTATGAACATCCTTGCATACAGCAGGTAAACAAGTGAAGGATGATGTATCTCTCAGGAGCTGAGTCAGCTCTCTAATTTCTCAGTGCAAAATGCCAAAACTGTCTATGGTCAAACATCAGAAATGGACATGAGTAAAAAAAAAAAACAAAAAAAAAAAACTGTGAAAGTTAGAGTTATAAAAATAAGAATGTTTCATTTGTACAACCATCAATGAGGGACACAGGGACATGGATAAAGAAACTGGAATCTAAAAATATCCTCATCTCCACAGTTACTTGGACATGATCAGGTCATTTGAGTTTGTCCAACAGTCTCCTGTCATCTGTTTACAGAAGGATTTCCTTAACGCTGATGGCTGATAGTTTATACAAGGAGACGTAGAAGAAAAACATCCCTCTGCCCAGAGAACTTGCTGACCAGTGCAAGGGAGGAAGAGCAGGAGGCTGATGGAAGGTGGTGGTGGGGGGTGAACATGAATTTTGAAATTGGAACCAGAACCAACATGAGCACCTGTGTTTTTTATCAACATTGATTATTTATGTCACACAGAGTCTCAGGAAACACCAAAGTGCACGTAGAGAGGGACAAATGAGGTCAAAGTTGCAGGTGAATGTCAGAATTACTGAAGCGAAGGGAAATAAGACAGCCTGTTAGTGTTTCCAGATGATGGAGAACACGCCAATGAAGTTAGATCTGGAGAAGTGGTGCCGTTTATAAAAACGGCACAAATAAACACCTCGCCTTTCAACAGTCCATTTAGGCCTGCTGGAGATCAATCTGCTCTCCCGAGGGACGAAAGCAGAAGACCCCCTTTCTCAGGAAGTCTCTCTAGAGACAGAACCATATTCATTTCTCTCCTGAATGTTGTAATCGTGCCAACCGAGCAGTTTGTCATTCTGAATAAAGAAGTTTCTGGCATGAAGGACATGGCTCAGGTCCACTGTTCGGATTGCTTTTTTTTTTAGTTACACCACAGCAAAAAAACAGAAGAAGAAAAAGATTACAACACCGTTCCAGGATCTTTAACTGCTAAATCCATCTCAATGCTCAGACTGAAAGCAATGGCAGTGAGCTCAGAAGATGCATTAGGGTCTGCGAGAAGCCTGAAGCCCACAGTAAAAATGCCCATCAATGCTTTCTATTCTACTTAAGAAGCTTTGAAGTATAACACAAAGTTATTACACGATTAAAAAGAAATGCATGGGAAGAATGTAGAAGCCAAATTTAGTCATCTAAAACTCTGTGGAAGAGTTATGATGGTGTTTATCTTTTAAAATGTTTTACTCCTTAGGAGTTTGGTTTTGAATCAATGTGAGATCTCTGGAGTGATCCCGGTCCAATACAGTGTGCTCGTTCTTCCAGTCTTTTCGTTTATGTTTGTTTGAGTTTCCAGCCCCTGAAGATGGAATCCGGATAAGAATATTATGATGGATTAGTGAAAATACAGTAAGTGAATGGGATCCATCTGCATCCTAAATCTTGTTAAATTGAGGTGCTCCTGCATTAGATAACTTCAGTAAAACACATTAGCCATGCCAGTAAAGTGAATTACTCAAATTGAATTGAAGATTGAGAAGGACGGCTATGCTATTTGGAGAACTGGCCAATTCTTGATGATATTTACAGATAAATGGGATTTTTAAAGTAAAGTCACATTCTTGTGGTTCTGTCCATTCTTCGTGAAAAATGTCCAACTTTTCCAAACACTTATTTCAAGCACTCTTTGTCATCCTCACCCATTTTAAAATATAAACACAAAAATATTATAAAACATTATCATTTCAAGAACTGAAGACTAGTCTTTGGTATACCTTAAGCTTTCATCCATGAAAAGCTAGACGACGTAGGAAAGATGAAAGGGCACAAGAAAAAAAAGGAATATACAGAAACATGGATGAAACAAAAAGAGGAAGGAAAAAATGGAAATATTTTCACAAGGTAAAAAAAAGTGAGGAAGAAAGCAAGGACACAAGAATGAAGGAAAGGTAAGAGAAAAGGGAAGCATGCAAGGATTCAAGAAAGGAAGGAGAAAAGGGATGTGAAGAAGGAAGCAAGAAAAAGAAGAAAAAGAGATACTCATTGTACTTCTTGACTGTTGAGCTGTTGCAACATAGCCTCTATTTCAGGGGAGTCCCACAAAGATCTTAAAATGAAAGGCAGTATAAACATTCAAATACAAATTTGTTAAAAGCAACACAATACAGACAATTTAAAACTAAAAGCGGAAAAGCTTTAAAAGGCATCCTAATGATGGCAAGAGTCAAATGGCAGGTCTGATTAACAAAACTGCTTGTCGTACGATAAAAACTTCACACATCAAGGTCAATAACAAGATCGGCACTCTGCATACACGGCCAAAGTAAACCTTCAACAGCTTGGGCCCTTCTCAAATCTGTGACCCATCAAGAGTCGACTTAATCTCGTTCCAGCATCTAAAGTGATTTATTGGTAAGGAGTACTTTATGCCAGTCTTCCTTATGACTATGCTGAAAGCCCTAAAGCCTCCCTACTGGAACCTGAAAAGAAAAATTGTGCTGTCGAGCCTGACAATAAAAATGAGGGTTCAGGTCAAACAAATACCTTACAAATGCTGTTTGAGAGAGCCTAAAGGAGACGGCAAATGAATTCTGCTTCTTACCACAAGTGGTTGCTGAGACAACAAGGGCCCCAGAGCCCAGCAGTGGTGGGGCCCAGCGTATCAGAGTACGGAGGACACCCAAGGGAAAAGCCGGTCCAGAGAGCGGTGGACTCTCACGGACAGTGGAGACATTTTCCCACAATCAAACAAAAACAGAGCTGCACAGAGCAGCAAAAAAGAAACAGGAGATGGAGGGAGAGAGGTTAGAAGTGAAGACTTGGAAGAACATGTCTGAAAGAATGCATGACTATAAAACTATTTAAGCATTTACTAAAAGGATGCTTAGTAATCCAAACACGAACTCAACATTCTTCCCAACTTATTTAACCTTCAAGTCACCTTAAGCTTCAGAGGCCAGAGGGTTGTGTGGGCCTCCAATAGGTAATTTAGCCAAATCCGCACAGTTCACTGGTAAACGACCTCATTAAGGTAATATGTTTAACTCATCTGTTGCAAATTAAATAAGGTGTCAGGCCACAGAGGACATCTGGACCATTAACATAGAAGCTTTAGTGCTAATTGAGGGAGGACGCGATCCCAAGAATCAACAAGAAAAAAAAAAAACACAAGGCCAAGGCTTCCCCTCAGGAGAAGGTGGGTGAAAGAAACAATCAGATACGCTCTGGCATTGGTTTGAGGACAACATATTCAAAGGTTCATTTTCCAGAGCTTAGTGTAATTAACTCTTATTGGGTTTTAAGAGCAGACATGATAAGAAAGGTGACAATTTGATCAAAGGTACACAAGGTATTTATCCCAAGAAGAGCTGGTCATTTCACCCCTTCTCAACTATATACCATTTTAGTCATTTTATAGTGACTAGACATCAGCTTTTCCCTGCAAGTTTGACAATTCATGCACCATTGGGCAGCCAATGATTTAAAGCCGTTGTCTGTTTTCTAATCATGTTTTACAGTAGGAAAATACAGTTATTGGAGTCACATTACCAATATCTAAAAGCAGGAGTTAATAGAGTTATTTATGTTTGAGCAGGAGTACTACTATTATATTTCATCAGACAAAAGTAGATTAAAGTTTTCAGAACATAGCATATAAACTGAATTATAGCTAAGATTTGAGTACACACCTCTATATTTATTGCCATAATTTCTCTCTCAGTTTAGAAAAATAAACTGACATGTAATGGCTTAAGTAAAACGGTAAATAAATTGGTAGACAGTTGAGTTTACTGAGGCTTTTTCAAGACATTTGAGCAAACCTAAAAAGCTTTGTTTTCTTCAGCAACTGATGGAAAAATGACTTCTAATTTGAAATCTAAAGATTACATCTTCATGAAAATGCAGCAAGAAAGCCTTCTTTTTCAAGAAGGTCTGCAAAAGTTTTCAAACTTCCTTTTATAGAAGTAGCCCCCAGTGCCGGAGATCATGGCCATTATAAATAAGAAGCTGGAATGCAAAGGAGGGGGGGGGGTGGAAAATAAACATCCATGCTGCTCCGTTATCTGCACCCAGCTGTGCAGTTTAGAGGCCAGTCACTGCACATGATGTCACTTTGGCATGGTGTTACTATTGGAGCAGCGGATCGACATGGTTACATTTCATTTTTTCATTTATGAATTGATTTTTTTATTCAACAGGAAAACGGCACCTCAAATAAATTCAACTTTTATGGGAATATCTTAAAGAGAAACAGTGACTTCAAAAATAAAAGAAAATCATTCCAGCGAGAAATACATCGAAAAGGATTTAAAATAGGCTTGCATCAGTATCAGGAGAAGCAGTTGTGCAGCACATCCAGCCATCACCTTCCACTGTAAATTTAGAAGCAAAGTAAATTTGAGATGTAAAGGTGAGTGGAAACCTGCAGCCAGGAGAATAAGGACTAGGTTGACACATTGCAGGTTTTATAAATGATCCCATATGTGCTCCAGATCCCAAGTGAAAGAGCTGCTTTGTGTTCGATGACGTAGCACGTGCTCGGGTGGACTCCCCTTCCACTTCCCTCCACTGACAAAACCCTTTCTCGGTAGCTCAGGGTAACGCCAGTCGCGGGGCAGAAACATGGTGTTTGGATGCCCAAGTCTCTACCCGCCTTCCTGCTTCCTATTTTGACGGGAGCCAATTACCTGTGACTACTTGGAGACTGAAACAACCAGCGCATTGATGTTTGATGGGAGAAGAGGGACGGAGGGTAAAGACGACTGACCAAAGAGGGGGAGATGGCTGTCACAGAGGAAAGAAATATTAGTACATTCTCAACCTCTATTACCCGTGAGCTAAATGGCTCCCATTCATGGCGAAATAATTGTCAGAGGCAATCTTACGTGCCCATCTGCTCCCTGGACTCTGCTGCGATTCACAAACTAATCATGCAGTTTTACAGTGGGATTAGAAAAGAACAGTGAAGCCAACCCAAGCCTCAAAATACCTTCAATTTATATGTGAGGCATTTATAGCAGCAGTGGAAACATGCACATTTAATCAAGTAGTCAAGGAAGCAAACTACTGTTTGCAAAAACACCACAGTAGCTCAGAAAAGCCCCACAACCTCTGCACTGATCAGGATTTGGGGCGTTTCTTTCATATTTCAGGGGAAAGCTTTTAATTAACAGCAGCAGTATTGTGCTACTTCTCATGTTTAAATCTGGAGCTTCTGGGTTTGTGGAAAAATAAAATCAGATGAAATCAATTAAATAAAGAAGCAAGGGAGTAGCAAAATATGTCTTGCACTGTTTCTGCAGTATCCCTCGAGACAAAGTCAAAGCGTCATATAGAAGGAATAACAACTTGAGCCAAGTGACATATCTCAATACAGCTGAATTCAAATGATAACATTGTAACTTTAACAGTTGTTGTGTTGTCTCAAGTTTCAGAGCTCTTCAAAGAACCAAGACTTATTTGAAGTGGTTTAGAGTTGAGATCAAGAATCTCTCCGTTCCTCCGTTCTGTAAAGTCTTTCCTCTTTCCTTAAGAAACATGTCTGCTTCTTCACTCTTTGTTACAAAGAACATAAGATAGTCGTTGTTGTTGTTGCTGTTGTTAATTTTATTGCCGAGTGCTTTTACACGGACGTGCCGTCCGGTTAAACTGTAAATAAAGTAAGAAAAAACAAAACATCAATACTTAGTATTGCAGAATTCAATCAACACAAACTTAAACATAGATTTATTAGCTAGGCTTGACTAACCAGTTATAAGGCAGTTTATTCTTAGAACACTTTGTCATATAATAAACATCGGAATTCAACTATCAGTGCAGCAAACACAGCTAGCATCGGGCTAATTAGCTCTAGCAAATTCAGCAAGCTCACGCTTAGAACAGATAACAAAAAATAATCTCCCCACAGCTTACAGCATTAATAACTCACCACGTTGGGCAACACTCATGAACGCCAGTAGAATATGATTTTATTGTAGCTTCAGCTTGTTGGCTTCAGCTAACGGCAGTCTCGGCGTATTACTGGCCTGCCGTAAGATTCTTCTCTTGTTTCACCTCCCCTCCACAACCAATGCAAAACAACTACAGAGCCCCCTAGCGGAATGGGAGGAGTGAATCCAACACTCTTTGTTTGTACCAGACCATAACAGCTTATGCATTGTGCAATGTATGCATTAAACATACAGTACAGACCAAAAGTTTGGACACACCTTCTCATTGAATTCAATGAGAAAGTGTGTCCAAACGTTTGGTCTGTATCGAGTACAGACCAAAAGTTTGGACACACAGTTGTGTCCAAACTTTTGGTCTGTACTGTAGATAAAAGATTAGTGAGCCAAAGGAGACCTTCAAATAACTTGGAGAAGCAATGATCAAGTTCACTTGAAAACCTTGCAAGAACATCTGCCTGATTAGAGACCAAATTTCAATAAGAGTAATACTGACTTGACTCTTAGATTCACTAATGTTGCCACTGAGTGCATCAGCTAGTTGTCATTGTGAAAATGAGCTCAACTGAATGAGAGGACAATTTGTAAATAGTCACTCTGAGCTCTTTCATGCCTTTCTGTCAGTTTCCTGTTTGCAAAGCGGTGAATTCATCACTGATCTGGTTTTGTATGTTATCAGTAAAACACCTGAGATTTTTCTGGAAAGCTTGTTCTGTGTAAACATGAGTACAATGGGACTTATTTCCTGCCAAATTATGCTTCAGATGTTTGTTTAAAGATGTAAGCATTAAACCCCTTGTATTTTGCAACAATAAGTTATATAAACTTTCCTGGTCATTTTGCAGTACACACAGTGTTTCTAATGATTCAGAAAGTTGCACATGCCTCTTGTTTTTAATTAGTTCTAGCCACAAACAGATTTTTGACTGGCATCATTCTAATTCCATAAACACGTTTGTAAATAATTGTGATATAAGTAATAGCAATCTTTGACTCCACTAAAGTATCTGCAAATCATCACAAGACCCCCCACTCAGTGCTTCATGACGCAAAGTAAGGGCCCCGACACCAATTTTGGATCTAACGAACAGAAAGGATGAGAGACTCTGGTAGATGTGCATTAAGATTATATCACAGCGCTTCACACTTGAGTAAACTTTAGGTTGATCTGACGCCAAGGATCTCTGGCACACCAGGAGCATTCCTGTTGTGTTCAATTGGAGGTTCTGTACAGCAGAGAGCAGCCCCAACTACTGTATGGACGAAATGGACCAGATCACACTGCTGATTGTCCCATTATACACTGAATTATCCTGAAATTTCAGTCCACCGAGAGAAACCAGGTGCTTATATATTAAAATTAAACATCTGGAGAAGTTTGACAGTCAACTTAAAAATATTTGTTTCTCCTTTCAGAATTCAGGTTTACGGTTTTACCGTCAAAAGGCAGCCTAATTCAAACAAAAAACACTTAAGCATTGATGAAATCTTATTGATGCTCTTAATTTAGCAAGCACATCATCTCATAATGTAATTGACTGAAAGACAGAGATAGAGATCAGAAATTTGTGCTCGAAAATTTAAGTTGATTTCTCTGTAACAACTACAGGTCGACATATCACTGGGCTTTCCCTGACTTGATTTTTAGACACTTCACTGAATGCGTTTTTTATTTGGTAACCACGTCCATAACAAATATTTTTATCATTGTCTCAGCCTGATCCTGCTTGTGTATGTTGCATTCAAATGATCATAAAATTTTTTTTTTAAATGCAATCGTTTCATTTTTGACCAGTGAATTATCCTCACCATCCAACTTTTGGGCAGAGTAAGTAATCCAAATTTGGCCTTTTCTTCAACAAAGCTTCTTTAAAAAGGAAATCCTATGCCTTTTTTCATATGAAAGTACAATCACAAGGAAAGGTGGTGGGATGCGGACAATACTTTGTCTGGTTTTTCCTCAAACCAACACGGCTAATTACTCCCAGACGTCCTTTTGGGCTGAGCCAGAAACTCTGCAGAGATACAGTGGACTGGTGTGCCGCCACACGAAGAGAAGCAGAGATTGGCTCAAAGCCACATTGTGGTCACTCAGTGGAGATGTTATGGTGCTTGCTACAAACGTGACAATGCTACATTGAGTCCAAACAAGAATATGTTCACTTTAGTCATAGAATCAGTAGGTAACCTGAAAATGATTCAGTCAAACAGCAGTAGCTTACAGTAGCTTATTTTGCATCAACAATGTTCTCCCTCATTAACAATGCTTAAAAGTGACTCCTTTGCCTCTAATCAAACGTTTGATCCCTTCTTTTAATGGGCAAATGCATTTGTCAAAGTTTGTCATTATTTCAGGCTTTACATTAGGTGCAGTTTTAAGTTATATGGGTGACAGTCACACATCTAAATTTGTAGTGCACCTTATGAAATTGATTAAAATTGTATTTTAAACTGCAAATATGCTTTGATAAGGAAAGCAGGCCTTGCAAGAATACAGAAAGAAATACGAATTGAGCAGCATGGCACACCTCTGTTCCAGTTCAACAGTCTTAGATCCGCAACAAAAGACCTTCACCTTGGAGACTCAAAGGTCAAGATAACCTGTCAATCAAAACACCAGGCACTATAAGATCTGACTGAAATTCCCCCTCAGCCACATACCACGAAACAGTGGTCCTGTCTTCCCACTCCTCTGTATGGCATGGTGGTTTAGACTTTAAGAATCAGAACCCTTGTGTGTCAGTTCCCAGCCACGCCGTGCTGATCAAGGCTTCCACTCATCCTTCCTGCCACAGAAACACACTCACATGCACGTGTTTTACCCTCTGCTCAGTCAGCAGTGCTGCAGCCAAAAGCAGAACACCTCAGCCCAGTGGCTCAGTTACTCTTGGATGTCAGACATATTTTCTTTCCCCCGGCCCCCGTCCTCTGACAACACACAGGTAGCTGAAAAAGGATTCTGCTCTTTAGTCAAAACACTAGACCTAAAAAAAAAAAAAAAAAACTCTGTAGGATCAAGCTTTCCCAGCCTGACTTGGGAACAATCAGACAGAGATTTCTGTTTTGCATGTGAAATCTAACTTGAAGCTGAACCTGTGGAAAAGCTTAAAGCGTATCAAAAGCTCAGTGGATTGCAGCTCTGCTCGGACAGCGGCGGCCTGCTAAAGAGCAGGGCTTTTCAATAAATCCATCCATCACCGATAGCCATTAACACAGTCTGGTGGGGTTGAAGTGAGCAGCCTGTTGATGCCTGCGCAATGTGGATCAAAAATTGTAGAAAGTAACGAGCACAGTTGAATGGATAAATCCTGCAATCACTCACTTATGTGTGAGGTCGGCAAGATAAAAATGTCATTTCTATGTCATAATCTATTCCAATCCTCAAACCCATAATGCTCTTTTTAAAAGTGCTTTTGTTTTCAGTTGAGAGTTTACCAGATTTTCCCAAAGCACCCGAAGTGTTCACATCAATATATGCTTTCATAATTTCAAGTATAATAAATACAAAATTATATGTATTTATTGGGGCTATATGTGATAAACCAACATAAAGTATGGCATAATGGAAAGGTAAGGAGTGCTGAATGCATTTTTTATGAAAATTTAATATGCATGCCATGAGTCAATACTTTGTAGTTCTGCACCTCTAGAAGCAGACATATTTGCCCATTTTTCTTTGCAAAACATCTCAAGCTCAACAAGTTGGATGGACAGCATTTGAAACAAACACAAGTCTTGCTTTAAGCTCCAAATTTATTTCTACACTTTGACTAAGCCATTGCCTAGAATTTGGGTTGTGTTATTGTCCTGCTAGAAGGTTTAATCTCTACCCCACTTTCAACTCTTTTGCACCATCTAGACATTTTCTTCCAGTATTATTCTGCATTTAACTTCATCCTCTTAGCAGTTCTCATTAGTTTCCCTGTTGAAAAATATAATCTCCACTGACATGTGTGTCCCCATGGAGATGGTGATATACAGTATTAATTTCCTTAGATCTTTGGACCCCCAAAGGTTTTATTTTCTTTTTATCTGACCAGAGTATTTTTGGCTTGTAGGAAGCATTAACAAAACTTCTTGGGTCTTTTATTTTAAAACAACCCCTTTTGTCTTGTCACTCAACCACAAAAAAATTGTGGTATCTGTGAATTGTGTCACTAATTATTATTGTGCTCATTTGATCTATGGATGTTTACAGATTCTCCAGAGATGATTATGGAAAACAATGAATTTTTTTTCTTCATTACGCTTCATAATTACACATTCCTTTGTGCTGGTCTATTCCATAAGTCAAAAACGGTCATGTTCATGGTTGCAACGTGGAAAAAATGTGGAAAAGTGAGTGTAAACTTTTGCAAAGCACTGCAGCCCCGATACATTGAAGAAGAATGTTGCATGTGCCAATAACTCCTCAATAAAAGCTTTGTGGGTGATCATTTTGTGCTTAGGGTGCTGCTATGCTTATAAAGCCTCAGCAACCGGCCAAGAAGACCCATCGCTGCATTACTACCAAATGTTCAGTCAGATTAAACAGCTCTGAGTGCACTCCCCAATCCTATAAACCCACATGGGATGCATGGGACATAAGAGTGGAAGATGCCCTCAAGACCCAAACCGTTTGGCTTAACTCTCCTTTATTGTATTTAAATAATAGTTTCACAACGCACCTATCTGCCTTGATTAATAGGTACCCTTTCCCTCATTTCGGATATTTAGACAGACATACTCCTGGTTTGTGTTAGAGAAAGAAATATTTTGACGTGACAATGTTTGGATGGGAAACAGAACCTGAAAAACTCCTGCAGCCAAGTTTGATTCAGGAGAGAGGCAAACTGCTGCTTTACCACAAAGCTTGAAGGATTTGTCACATCTAGTATAGTTCTGAGATTCTCATGCAAACGAATCTAAATACATGCCTTCAAAAGGGATTATTGTATTTAATTAATTCATTCTAATTAACTTTCCTTTAAAGTAAAGTGCTGTTTTAAAGATGAACAAAAAACAGCATTCTCAGTCAATTGCTGGGAATTTGAGAACTTCCAGCAATTGACAGCAAAATTAACGTAATTGGAGAATGAGATAGCTCTTCTAACTGATTTGAAATGGTCTTAGAGATCTGAACCATCACTGCACGTCATGTATTAAAACGAGGGTCTAACTGAAGCAGAATGAGGATGACACAGCAGCTGAGGGGGCACAGCGCCCTCTATGGACACCCAATAGAATTAACATGTGGCCGATTAGCCCAGTGAACGCACGACACCGGGATAAAATCGAGGTCAAATGCGTGTGAATGCACACTGCTGCCCGTCTTTATGTCATATCTGCTTACCAGTTGCTGATATAAAAAGGTAGGGAGAGGAAATAAAGAGGACATAAAACTGTCATGCGCAGAAGTGCTTATAAATTAACCAATAAGCCTATGATGGCGGCCTATAAGGTTTTTTCATAACTGATGGGATAGGGTGTATTGTAACAATTATTCATCACCAGTCTCTAAAATTATATCAAAAACGCATTACACAAAGATTGAAATCCAGTATTAAACCTTAACAGGCACGCTCAGCTGCAAAGCAAAGATTCATTTCCTATCCTGTGAGACCCATTTCAATGTTACAAATTAAAAACTGGAAAATTGTCAAAAGGAGCAATACCGCAACAGTTTCACACCAAAATCTAAAGTCTAAACATTTTCCAACCGATTGCAGCCTGCGCGTCAGTCCGCCCCTGCCGATCCGAGTTGCGGGGTAGATCCAGCACGGCACGCCGCTGCCTTCACCATCCATACCCGGAGAGATCATGGACTCACCTTCCAGATTCTGTGCGAGGAAACTGTCACCGCTCGGTAATAATAATCCTGGGAGGCTGTCAGAGGGCAGACAGGGGCAGAAGATGTGGGTTCGGAGCGAGGACCAGATCTCCCCGTGTTGAGTGTACGAGGCTGTTCATTCAGCTGAGGGTGTAGTGAGGAGAGACGGCTCTGACAAGTCGGTCAAAACAGCAGCACCACGCCTCCCTCCTTAAAGCCGCCGCGCTCTGGATGGCTGTCAACACGTCAGAATCCAAAATCACACATGACATTTTTATATAATTAAACTTTAACCAACCTCCAACACCTCCCCCCCCCCCCCCCCCCCCCCCCCCCCCCCCCCCCCGTAAAAAAAACAAAAACAAACAGAGAGATAAATTACAGATTATAGACCTTATTTATTGTATTTTATTATTTGCAAGGTAAAGGGATAATCAATTTTGAGGGGGAGAAATTCTGTTTTTAATTTCTCTTATCTATTTTGCCTTTGGTGACAACCTCCAAATCTGTGAGGCTGGCAGGGCTCCTTGCCATTACCCTAATATTTTGCACACTACAAAGACTCGTTGTACTAGACTCAAGTCAGGGCTATGGCTGTGCCATTCCAAATGGTTAGCATGACTTTCAGTCAAAAGAAACAAATGACAGGATTACTTTAAACCTTAATCTGCTTGGAGTTTGACTAATTTTGAGGTTAACATATTAATGTCCCTTTCCTTACTGTAAAGCAGATGATAACAGTGACTGGAAAGATTCACTAACCAGTGGGTGCCGGATCATGTCTTTTGTGGTTCTGGGCTGTGCTACAGAGCAGATTGCCTCTATATGTTAGGCAGTCTCCCTCACAGTCTTCTTTTAAATCCATTTTCAGGACTCATCTATTTTTTCCTGGCGCTCAACACGTCATGAGTTGTTTGTTCTTTTGTCATTTTGGATTAAATTGAATTAGCTTAATGGACACAGGAACTGAAACAGATGTGCATATTGGCACGAAAGACTGTAATTCTACGACTAAAAATGGATATTGCCATCCAGAGGAGCGCAGGATTTTGCTCCTTTTCTTAGAAGTACTCTCAAAAGTGCTAAAATTCTAGTAATCTGTTTAACTCTGTTAAACAGTGTATTTTTCTAAAACTAAATTAAAATTATTAAACAAAAAGATAATGTAATCCTAATCCTAATTTCTATTGTAATCAACTGCAAACAATGCATTTTTGACAGCTATCTCTACATGGATTTGAACATCATTTATATGTGGCTTACTTATGTTGCTGTCTGTGATCACTTTGTGAAACTTTAGCTCAGGAACATATCAAGTGTGCAAACTAAAATTCCAGAGAAAAACATTCAGCATGTTTTCTGTTTGTAATTCAAATAAAGTCCAGAGTTTCCATGATGTAGAGTAAATGGTCTGCTGTCCCAGTTGGCAAGCATCTAATCCTCTGAAATTAAGAAAAAACTTTGACCTGGCCGTGTTTTGATCTCTTCACAGCTTGTAATCTGTCATTAATTGCTAATATTCCGGCCATAACTGCTCTAACATGGACATCAGCGGTAAGATGCATAAGTGATTGAAAATGAAAGTAAACCCTGGCATTATGTCTCTGCAGACTGAGTGAGATAATTCCTCCTGAAGGTCAGAAAACAGGCTTGAATGTGGATTAGTTGGTCTGAACTAAACTAAAGGAAATCCATAGTTTTTGTCCCTGTGGCGTTTTAGATCATTCAGACTGTCTGAATGAATGACCTGAAGGCTGAGCCCTGACTTATATCTGTCAAAGGAAATGTGTTAAGGTCATGCTTAGAGTCTGCCTGTTCAGCAAGGTCTGTTTTCTGTCAACACAGAAGACTATAATTCAACAACAGCCTCACTGTCGACAGCTCCAGACGTACAGTACACCC
Organism: Xiphophorus hellerii; assembly: GCF_003331165.1. Classification (NCBI taxonomy): domain Eukaryota; kingdom Metazoa; phylum Chordata; class Actinopteri; order Cyprinodontiformes; family Poeciliidae; genus Xiphophorus; species Xiphophorus hellerii. Next base: position 14,591,226 of record NC_045690.1, on the reverse strand, counting down.
TCAGCACCATTGGGAAACATTTTCTAAACTCTATCAAATGTTTTCTGTAAGAAACGACACAATGACCCTTTAGGATTTTTCTCTCTAGTTACAGAAATCTATGGTGGTTTATCTGGCTTAAAAATCATATCTTTTTTTATTGAAAAGAGCTTTAATTAAAGTTTCTCTTGATTATTAAGGAACATAATTAGGCCCAAGCAGAGAAAGCATTGTGAAGCCCTGGTGTATCTGTAGTATTTGTTATTCTTCAAAAGTGAATGAGCTTTTTGGAGGTCTAAACATGTACAAAACTCACTGAACTTTGCACACACGTCAGTCGCGCACAAAATTTACATATTTGCCTTTGCCCTTCATAGAGCAACTAGATTCATACTGAGATCAACTTGCACAAAGGAGAACTTTGTTTATTAATTAAGGGACTTTTGAAGATAACTGGTTGGACTGGATTTTAGTTAGGGGTTGAGAGTTAGAGGGTTAGGGTGCACATTCTTATTCTATTCATACCCATGTCTACATTTGTCACTATTTCTATAAAATGTAAGTAAAACTAAAATAAATGAACTTGCAAACATGACAGACTATTCTAATAATGTGGGCATCAACAAACTCAAAATGAAACGAAACACCCGGCAGCTACCTGCATTGTTTCCCATTTTTCAAATGCCTTTATGCTATTAGACAACAGCAAAGCACACAGCTCTTTGTTTTATTCAACTCAACCACACAAAGCAGTGTGGTACTCAGTGTCGCTGAGGTCAGTGCATTCCCTTGTCACAAAAATAAAAATGTGAAGAAAACTGTTACCCTTAAATGTGTCCCTAATGAGTGTCCGGGTTGATTTCCAGAATTAATGTCATGTACGAGTCTCAGTAACAGTCCTAATTTTGAGGCGGTGGGTATCTGTCTCTCAGGGGTAGAAAGACACAGTGGAGCTGTCCAGCAGCTCAGCGGTTTGGCCTGTCAAAGCTGTGATGACATTATCCAGTGGAAGCAGATGATTCAACTCAGGAGGGAAAAAAAAGCAAGCAACAGGCCTCAATTAATCTCCTCATCTTGGCAAAACTGGAGCAGAGGGAGTCAAATCTATAATCCAGATTGGATTGTATATCATACAGGAGGCAAGATTCATGTCAGATAATAGCAGTAACCTGAAGCTTTTAGTGAGACCCCCAAAGTTAAGGAATTCATGCACACATGATTTGCTTCATATGATACCAGAAGTCAGACCAGTCCTAAGTATTGTTTGCACATACATATATGACATGAAATATTGGACAATTAACTAACCATGTCATAGAAATTCTTCAGTGACGCCACCACAAATTAAGTAGTTTTCCAGTAAAACCCTGTGTGTAAGGATCCAGGGCTCAGAAGTACTTGTTCCAGGTTTTAAACTGACCTCAGAAAGAACAGTGGAGAACAGGATCCAAGAGCAGTCTTTGTTAAAGCACGCTCCACATACTTTTAAGTATACGTTTAGAAGACCTGAAAACCACCACGTCTCAGTTCTGGAGGTAAAAGAGCCCAGCAGACGAATCAAGCTCAACCCAAATCATTGTAATAAGGTGAAACTGCCCTGCGTGTGACGCAGAAGGCCAAAGCCAACAGATTTAGTTACTGGGGGACCCTCTAAGCGCCTGTCAGACGGGAGTCGGACTGTTTGGAGACTCTTTTGATACGACAGAGCCGCAGTCATCAGAAGAAAATAAAAGGTCTAGTCAACACCTCCAGATCTCAGGGGTGTCTGGCAGAGCAGCATGCTGTTAAGTGAATTCACATATGGCATGTTCATACAATTAAAGCCCATCTGACTGAAGTTATCCCCATCTTGCCTAAAATATAAAATAATTGTTTGAAACATTGGTGCCACTTGGTGATTTGTGCTGCATTTTTAAACTCTAGCTTTTAATTGAGATCTACACTTATAAAATTATTATCACACTCTATGAATGCCTGTGTTTTTCTAACATATTTGAACATGTAGATATTTGAATCCCTTTAAGTAAATCTGAAGAAAATACCTTTACAGTATTTTTAAGTTTGTTTTTAAGGAATTATTTTTTTCTGTTGAATAAATTAGGATACACCCTACAGTTATTCTTACTTCAAATAACTAAAATTATAAACAGGCATTAAATGCACACAATTAGAAAATTACTCAAACAGTACCCATGTTTCTTTAGTTTTTGGGTGGTATTATGTGTAATTGACTTTTGACATGGTAAAAAGTTAATTTTGTAATGTATTTCATGTATTTAATGGGGTGTCCTAATTTATTTAAATTGTATATTACTCCTTGTAGCTCACAAACACCATCTGATTACTTTTAATCTTTAGCATTTTTAAAATGCAGAACACATTTTACTCAGTTAGATAAGAGAATTTGACATTTTAAACAGTCCTTTTCAGGCCTGGAGTTTTAGCAGGGGTGTCAAAACCTTTGACATAGTTAAGGTATGTTATTTTGGAGGATAACATCTGTTTCTGGGCTTCATTCATTGTGGTTAACAAAAATCCCAAATATCTGTGTCTTTGCCACATTTCTTCAATCACTCTCCCTTTTAGATATATTCAAAAAAGTTCAGGGCAAACAATCAAACAACAAAAACATGGATTTTGAAAACTTTGACAAGAAAACTTCAATTTATCGATTTTGAGGTGTATCACACGTCATGTCTCTAAGGAGAAACAATATTTTATTCCGTATTTTACAGGTTTTAACTTGATCTGAAGATTTATTGAGCAAAGTACGTAGTAAAAAATTGTAATAAGTTTAACAGTTATCTATAACCCTAAGTTGATATTAACCATGCAGACCAATTTCACATTGAGAGCGTAATTCCATGTCCTGAAATACAAAAAACTGCTTTAAACACATTTTAATAAACAACAGTACATTAGCTCAGCTCAGTAATTTACTATTTTTCTTCTGTAAGTGGTGAAAACGCTCTAAAATCTGAGTGATTAGAATAAATTTAATAAATTTACTAATAAAAGAGTCACTTTCTGCATTATGGATGACAAATCAGTGTCCTTCCATTAACCATTTTAAACCTATCGTATCGGTCCACACTGTAGTATTCATGTCAAGTTTTTACCATAATGAAACAAGGAAGATAAACATGTTGGGAAGATCTCTGGAGTGATGGATGGTGTGTGTTTAAATGCCACATGTTGTGTTTCTGTGCCAAGTAACAAACAAGCCAGTCATGAACTTATTTTGTCTGAATTTCTATTTGGAATGAATCACTTTGTAATTCTCATCAGATGGTGTTGCGATTGAAACCAGAGGCTGCTTGCTTTGTTTTCAGAAACAAAAGACAGAATTTCAGTAACAACACAAGACACTGTTTCACGTTACACTGAGACATCTTAGACTGAAACAAAAACTATTATTTCTTCACTGGAGAAGTAGTGTAGATCAGAAAATCTTACTGTGGCCCAAGTAACATTCTTCTGTTTGACCATTGTTGAAGTACAACTGGACAGAAAGTCCTTAAAGTGTTTATTGGAACCTAAACTACGTCATTCACATCAAAGCAAGCTACATAGAAGTAGAAATGGCAACTTTGAAGATAAAAAGTAGTTTTGTGTTTTCTGTGATGCCTTAAGTTGTTTATTTTGTCTTTCTGGATTTGATCTTGTCACGGTGTATGCTGGATGTGGTGGACCCAAATGCAGCAGGCAAAGGCGTTGAGTAGATTATGAAGATTTAATGAAAAATGAAAAAAAAACAAACAAAAACTTACAACAAAGAAAAAACATGGAAAGAGAGAGAGAGTGACCCGGGGGAGTGGGGTTTACGCAGAGGAACAAGGAATAAATCTAACACTAAAGAATAATTAGACATCAAGTACACAGTAAAACTAAAGTAAGACACAATAACCAGACAAGAGAAATAATTAAACATAATTATCTAATGAAAGAAAGAGATTAAGGAACACAGAATAACAATGAAGCCAGAATAAATTAATCAAACTCGAAAACAACCAAGGACTTCATAAAGTTTGGGAGATGACCTTGGACAGTTGACCCTTTGTGGTATTTCCCATGTAATAGGAACATGTATTTGTAGTTATGGTCACTGCTGTACATACACAAAGTGGCATCACTTACCTGGTAGTACTGGTTCACTTAAACGCAGTTATAAAGTTAGAAGACATTGAGAGGATGTTGCTGGTAATGTAACTCACTGCAAGGGTCAATAGTGTTAAACAACGAGCTAAAAAGTGCATTCACTCTCTTGTTTCTCACCAACTGACATGACTTGGTTGAACTCTGTAACATAACACAAATCTTGCTCTTTCACAGGAGAGCATGGCCTGTTTGTTTCTGTCTGTTGACACTTCATACCCTATGAATTTAGCTAACCTTCATTGACAGCCTGACCTCTGAAAGACAGGAGGTGATGAAATGCTGCTCAGTTCACATTCCACTTTGAAATAATTCAAAGTCATATATACTTGTTCTGTTCCTTCCCTGTACTTTCTGTTCTCATGTCTCCTCCTTTGATTGTATACAAAACCTGAGAATCAATATGATACCACACTGTTCTATTTTTGCCTGCTGGGATGCCTTCCCTTTCATTTCCTGCCCGTCATCAAAGTCTTCCTACATCTGTCGCGCTCTCTCTGTCTTGTCTGCAAAGCAGTCGGTCTATTATCTCCTCCACTTTATAGTGTAGCAGATGTGTGGGGCTGTAAAAAGCAGAATCTCTGGAAAGTCATTATGTGAGCAGTAAATCTGGCAGAAATGTCAATTCTTGGCAACAGCTTGTGAAAGAAAAGGCCCTCTGGGTGAGTGAAAGGAAAAACAAAGTAATGTCCTCACTCACTCTCATCTGGTCCCTGTTGTCTGATTGATAATGACAGCTTGCTGCTAATCAATACACCCACCCACTGTTCCAGTGGGCACATCCTCAATAAACTGTCCTCATGCGTATCTGTGCCACAGATGGTAAACCTTTTTTGAACAATCTGAATCTGCAGGCTTTTATGATTATATGTAACTGATGGCTACAGCATTAACACTAATATCTGAAGTGCACCGTGTTTAGTATCACACTGAGATTTTCCTTCTGCATCCAAACTGTTTTTAGAGCAGTTCAGGATTCCAGTAGCAGCTCAGGATACGAGCCTGGCTTGGCTCCTGCATCATGGGGTTGGACGGGTGTAAAAAGTGACATAACACGGTTTATTGTGCGAGGAATGGAATGCAACAACAGCAGAGGTCTTCAATAGGACTTCAAAACCAGACGATTTCAGCTCGGTTAGGTATTTTCATTGTAGCTCTTTGACGACAGAAATTTAAACCCCAGAAACTTACAGCTGGAAGAGCCGGTACATATTTATTACATAACACTGCAAGCATGCAGATACTTCACCTGAACTCAATTTGCACCAGGAAATGGATTTGGACTGAATGCTTCTGGCTGGGTTACATAACATGAGTGGATTTACTGTTGATGGTTTCCAATATTTTACTGCGTTCTTATGACAACAATCCTCTTTCCAGCTTCAAATGTTACTTTAGTCCCCTGTTCCTGTTGACATCATCCTCTACTCCAGCATAGCTACAATATATTTTTTTATTGTTGCTGCAAACCAGACAAGTATAATATTATGACTGCTGACAGTGAAGAGCGTCGTACTGGTGAAAAAGCAGCAAGAGTCATGGTCATGCAAGGCTCATTATTGTGGCTAGCTCAGTTAAAATTGCTAGTGCAAAAAGGGAACAAACACATTACTAGGCAGATCATTATAATGCTATACCTGGTTGGTCTATAAATTTGGAACTCCAAACTATGATTAGTTCTAAAGAAGACTTTTGGATGATAGCTAAAACACCTTCAAGAAAGAAGAAAATAGGTCCAGGGTCCTCCAGTCTTTACACACAATTAGCAGACCCCAGTGGTTATTTGAAATGCAACTGGAACATTTCCCAGAAGAAAGTTCCAACCTTTGATGGAAATGTATCACAACAAACCTGTGGGAAAGGACTACAGCAGACATTAGATATCATATCCCTGTTAAAAACAATTCAGTCTAATGTACAGTAGAGAACTGTTACAAGCCTTCTACCGTCCTGGAAAATGTATAGATTGGGATGTCTCAATTGGGACATTTCGTTAAAATGTTTGAACTCAGAACAACTCAGAAAACCTGTGTGCAAAATACTGCATGTGTTTTACTGGCTACAATGTAGGAGCTTGAATAAACAAGCAGATACAAGTTTTATACATTAGGAAAATAATCTCTAAGCGGTGCCTAAACTCTGCGTGCTGCTCATTGTTGCAAAAAAGGGAATGGGGTCAGCAACCTTAAATTACATTTCATTGGCTCCTTTATGGAGCTCCATAAAGGAGCCAATGAAGGTTGGTCTCCTTCTGGTTAGCCTTTAGGCCACCCTTTTTTGTGTCTCATCAAGTCTCATCAGGTGGGCTGCCCACCTGAACTTTTTACTTATTCTGTTTCAACTCCTTGGATCAAGCTCCTGGCCAGTGGAGCACAGAGTTTAAGAACTGTGCACCGTTATATCTGGCAACCTGTCTGAGGTGTTGCTTTTGTTCCTTCAACTCCTGATGGGAGTCTAGGTGTTACTCTTGTGGGGAACTATTTGTCAGTTTCTCCTATTATGCACCCTGTTTCGTTCTTGATTTTGCTTCACTCCATAACCTATCAAAACAAGTTTTGGATGTTCCTGGTTTTTCCTCCCAGAGGAACATGTCTGGAAAACCTCCAAAGGGAGGTGGACAGGGGTTCATTCTGATCAGATCCCCAAACCATCTCAAGTGACTCCTCCTTTTGATGAGACTCTACTTGGAGGTCACCCCGACTGATGGAACTTCGTATTCTACTTATTATGTATTAAATGCTTATTACGTATTTAATACATATTATGTATTAAAACAATCCTTTTTCGCCATTTTTTGCATACCACATTGAGTCCTTTGTCACTCACAGCAAAAAGCCTGACTGTGTCACACATACTGTAGTTAAAGTGGTTAGCAAGTGACCAGAGAGATCATACTTTTTGGGAGGGAGAGATTAAAATCCACCCTCTATTTCTCACTGCCATGCACTTGGTGGCCAGCAGACCGCCCAGCCCTGTGCCTTTCCACTCTTTAAGTTTCTGACCACATGCAGCTAGGGTGGAGAGATGGTGTGGGTTGAAGTAATGGACAGAAAAAGACGAGACACTGGACAAGCATGAGGTATTTGAAAACTACGCAAGCAGCAAATTTTAGGTGCTCATTTCTATATTGTTCAATGATTGTTTTTTCTCCTTATGAGAATAATACTGGGAAATATATTTTCCTAAAGTTAATTAAAGAAATGGTGGGAGTTCAGTAAAATCAACTGACTTTTTAAATAATTCTAAACATGATATTTTCACAGATATCTAAAGAAAACTGGGAGAAAAACAAGTTGCACTGAGTTAAAACTGGTGTCATAGGGTGTATTATGCAATGATGGCCTAAAGATATTAGTCTTGCAAAAAATTACAAAGTGCTACAGCTGTCATGAAGCGGTGTGGTGTTGGTGGTGAGGCAGAGGCAGCGGACCCAGGTATGATGAATAGATGATGTTTTAATGAGAAAACTTAGTCCAGACAACGAGCAGCAGGCACACGGAAACACTGACGACACAGAACTAACATTGACGACGACTAGACTGGACATTGACGAAACATAGACGAGGACCCGACGAGGAACAAGGAACACAGGTGGAGTTAAATACACGGGAGGGTAATCACAGAACGAGACACACCTGGGAACAATCAAGGGGAGGACAGGACAACGAAGAGACTCAAGGACACAAAAAACTCTAACTAAACACGGAAAAACACAGATCCTGACAGTACCCCCCCCTCAAGGGCGGCTACCAGACGCCCAAAAAAAAAAAAACCACAACAAGGGTGGGCGGAGGGGCGCCGGATGGGGGGCCAGAGTCCAGAAAAAACAAAAACACAACAAGGGTGGGCGGAGGGGCGCTGGACGGGGGGCCAGAGTCCAGAAAAACAAAAAACAACCCACCATCGTGGGCGGAAACACAAGAAGGGCCAAGAGTCCAAAAACAAACAAAAAACTACCCACAGGGTGGGCGGAGGCAAAGGAGGCAGGAACCACGGAGGTGGTCCGGCGGTCGTCCGCGGCGGCGGGAACCACGGAGGCGGTCCGGCGGCCGTCCGCGGCGCTGGAGGCGGGAACCACGGAGGCGGTCCGGCGGCCGTCCGCGGCGCTGGAGGCGGGAACCACGGAGGCGGTCCGGCGGCCGTCCGCGGCGCTGGAGGCGGGAACCACGGAGGCGGTCCGGCGGCCGTCCGCGGCGCTGGAGGCGGGAACCACGGAGGCGGTCCGGCGGCCGTCCGCGGCGCTGGAGGCGGGAACCACGGAGGCGGTCCGGCGGCCGTCCGCGGCGCTGGAGGCGGGAACCACGGAGGCGGTCCGGCGGCCGTCCGCGGCGCTGGAGGCGGCGATGATGAGTCCCGGGGGCCGCCCACAGACGGCGACGACGAGCCCCCCGAGGCAGGGTCTCTGGTGGAGCACAGGGGGTCTCAGTGGGAACGCCGGGAGTCTGAGTCGGAACACTGGGAGTCTTATGAGGAACGCAGGGGGTCTTGGTCGTCGGGGTCTCGGAAGGAACGTAGAGGGTCTCGGGAGTCGGTGTCTCGGAGGGAACGTAGAGGGTCAGGGTCTCAGGAGGAACGCAGGGGGTCTCGGTCTCAGGAGGAACACTGGGGGTCTCGGTCTCAGGAGGAACGCAGAAGGTCAGGGTCGGAACGCAGGGAGTCTCTGAAGGAACGCAGGGAGTCTGAGTCGGAACGCAGGGAGTCTCGGAAGGAACGCTGGGGGTCTGGGTCTCGGAAGGAACACTGGGAGTCAGGGTCTCAGGAGGAACGCTGGAGGTCAGGGTCTCAGGAGGAACGCTGGAGGTCAGGGTCTCAGGAGGAACGCTGGAGGTCAGGGTCTCAGGAGGAACGCTGGAGGTCAGGGTCTCAGGAGGAACGCAGAGAGTCTGAGTCGGAACGCAGAGAGTCTCGGAAGGAACACTGAGAGTCTCGGAAGGAACACTGGGAGTCTCGGAAGGAACGCCGGCTGATTCGGCCTCGGGTGCGCCGGCTGGAACGCCGGCTGATTCGGCCTCGGGTGCGCCGGCTGGAACGCCGGCTGACTCGGCCTCGGGTGCGCCGGCTGGAACGCCGGCTGACTCGGCCTCGGGTGCGCCGGAGCGAAGCCTTGGAACCGGCCGCGGAGGCGAGCCGCAGCGAAGCCTTGGAACCGGCCGCGGAGGCGAGCCGCAGCGAAGCCTTGGAACCGGCCGCGGAGGCGAGCCGCAGCGAAGCCTTGGAACCGGCCGCGGGGGCGAGCCGCAGCGAAGCCTTGGAACCGGCCGCGGGGGCGAGCCGCAGCGAAGCCTTGGAACCGGCCGCGGGGGCGAGCCGCAGCGAAGCCTTGGAACCGGCTGCGGAGGTGAGCCGGAGCGAAGCCTGGGAAACGGCTGCGGGTCCGGAAAGCGACGAGGGGCCGGGTGCACCGGCGGCTCACGTCGTTGTCTCCGAGCGGGCAGCGGAGGTGGCGGCTCCGGAAAGCGACGAGGGGCCGGGTGCACCGGCGGCTCACGTCGCTGTCTCCGATATGGCAGCGGAGGTGACGGATCCGGAAGGCGACGAGGGGCCGGGTCCACCGGCGGCTCACGTCGCTGTCTCCGGGCTGACCGTGGAGGTGGCGGCTCCGGAAAGCGACGAGGGACCGGGTCTGCCGGCGGCTCACGTCGCTGTCTCCGAGCGGGCAGCGGAGGTGGCGGCTCCGGAAAGCGACGAGGGGCCGGCTCCACCGGCGGCTCAGGTCGCTGGCTTCCCGGACGGAGGTATCGACGGGGGCCATATCCGGGGGGTGCCAACACCAGTCTTGTCCCCCGGAATAGCTCCCGCTGCAGGTCGGCGAGGGCTTCAGCCAGCTCCCTGTCCTCCCTGCCGGACCTCCGCCTCGGGCCGCTCTGCCCTTTAGGAGGTAACCTCCTGAATGCTGGGTCCATGTTAGCCGCCTCACCGATCGGTATGGTCGGGTCCTTCTGTCATGAAGCGGTGTGGTGTTGGTGGTGAGGCAGAGGCAGCGGACCCAGGTATGATGAATAGATGATGTTTTAATGAGAAAACTTAGTCCAGACAACGAGCAGCAGGCACACGGAAACACTGACGACACAGAACTAACATTGACGACGACTAGACTGGACATTGACGAAACATAGACGAGGACCCGACGAGGAACAAGGAACACAGGTGGAGTTAAATACACGGGAGGGTAATCACAGAACGAGACACACCTGGGAACAATCAAGGGGAGGACAGGACAACGAAGAGACTCAAGGACACAAAAAACTCTAACTAAACACGGAAAAACACAGATCCTGACAACAGCTTCTATAAAAGGAAAAGGTATGTGTTGTACTTTCCAGGCGAACGGATTATCTGTGCTTGTCAGAAATTGCTTAAGTACCTTGAAAAGTGTTTATTAAGCTGCGATCTGGAGGCCATCAAAGAGAGATCAGTCAGAGCAAAAATATTTACTGACAGGAGGAACTGTTTTCTGAGATAATCTTCACAAGGGGAAGATTATGTTGAACAACAAAGATATGAATCGAGGTGCTGGGGAGAAGCTGTGATGCCAGTGAAATTTGAACAAAAGTTAAATATTTTTAGCTAAAGATTTGTTGATAAGATTAGGACTTGAGAATTTTTTTTTGCTACATTTTGTACTTCATGCTCACTATGCGTCATGGAAAAAAATAATTAGAATCTGCCTGACGTGCAAGAGAGCTCATTTAGTGAGCAGAGCCAAACATTCACAAACAAATCCTTCAAAAGCATATTCTTCTTCTGCTTCACATTTCTTTACCTGCTGACATGAAAACAAAAATACACTGATGGATCAGAGAGCGACTAAATGTCACCCTGTCCCTGACTTTTTGTTCATCCCAACAACCATCCCACAATACTGCTGGTCCTTTTGTCTTGAGTCCTCATATACAGTATTTGAGGAATGCAGACTGAAGTTTGATATCCCGGGGCTTAGCGAGCATAACAGAGGGCAGAAGCCTCAGAGAATAACACATAACCAAAGCCCTAAAGAATTCCCTTGGAAACAGCCAGCAACCAGAAAACCATGCACTGGGAGGGAGGGCAGGAGAGCTACTGAAACCCCAAACTTAAATAGCACGGACTCCGCTGGTGGAGACTGCCTGAGATAGATACTCTGCATTTTGGTTTCTGCTGTTTCTTGCTTTAGCTAAAACTAGACAAAAATACAATGCATTTTTGCTAAATTGTTTATTTAAACATTTGTGCGATACATACAGCACCTTGCTGTGTGTTCACACCTCTTGAACTTTTTCACATTTTGTCAGCTTAAAGTAGGTAATGTGCTACAGAGCACTATTTACCCCATCACATGCTACAACAAACCTAGCAAGATATGTCTGGTACCTCAAGGAGTTGCTGAGATCTGGAGCCTGGATGGTGGAATGGAATGGATAGGATAAAGAAAAAATTTTATATATATTGTATGTATATATTAGTTGTGCACTCAGCAAATTTGACCTTTTTCAAAGAATGTTAAGAAGACAGTTATTGGATCAGGAAGTTCATTTTAGCATAAGTAATGTAGTCTCAAGTATTTTGCAGCCTCTAACTGGTTTTACCTTCAGAATTTGCCAGTATTGAAGGTTTTTTGTCCCTGATGTATAGAAAGCCTGCACACAGCATGTCGCTGCCACCACCATGGGTTAATCTAAGGGCAAAGTGCCTTTAGATATCACTTGACATTAGAGTATGAAAGAGGTTTAGACCTCAATTAATTATAGTCTTTTTAGCTTAGCTGAACAACTCATACCTTAAGATTGAAAAAGAAAAAAAGACAGAAAATGGACTTGTCTTGATCTTCCACATAAAATGCATTGAAGTCATTTCTATGTAACCCTGGTCTTTGCTAGATCATCATACAGTATGTCTTCTTGTTCATGATAAATGAAACCAGGTTTCAGTTTCATGTTTCTTAGTTTGGTTTTTCTGCCATTTCTTTCCAGCAAATATAACATTTTGATTCACCTATCTGCCTGTGGAATTAAATTACATGACATTTATGAGAATAATACCACTATCAAGATTTTCCATGTTGCTGCTTGAGTAGTACGTTTTTTTCATTGTTTTCTTATTTATTTTGCCTTTATTTATATAGAAAGTTACCAGTGAGACACAGCACCATATCTTCTGGGGATTCCAGTTCAAGATTGAACACTCCTAGATGTGTGAATAGACAGCAGTATTTGAAGTATTATGAAACTTCTAGCCACTTTACTTTATGATCTCTTTGCAATAGATGCAAATAGTGACCATACAATTTAACATATATCTGCATTAGAAAACTTTTTATTACTTTGCAACTGCATAAGATTAATCAGTAATTGTGTTCAAATCTTTTGTAAAAACCCACATGTTGGTCACATGTGTGGATACATGAAGTTATTGCTTCCAGCTTGTTGACATTTTTTTAGCAGCAGCAAAAATAGGATATATATATACATGCACTGCGGACTTACATGTGCAGGTCCTGGTATGCTCTGACCCATGTCACCACAACAATTACAGCCACCGCCGTTCCCCCTCTAACTTGAGCGTTCACTGTCTTTAAATAAAATGCACTGATGTTGAATAAAATCAATCATTCCCTGGTCAGCTTGATGTAGCCAAGCAGATGTTGTGTCTACAGATGTTCACATGTTTGATGCCATTTCACATGGTTCCCAGGCTTTAATGGTGTGACTTTCTATCCTTCAATGTCTATGTGGAAATAGTTTAGTGCGCTGCAGTACACAATGCTGGACTTTCTCACAATTTGTTACATTGCAACCACAAACCTCCAAGAATTTTACATTGTGGATCGACACAAAGTTGCCTATATGTTGTAATTAGTAGATTGAGTACATGTGACCTTGTAATCTAAACCCAGACAAATCCAGCTGTTCTGTGGAAACAGAGGCTTTTAGAGAACATCGTTGCTTCAGCAGCATCCTGCAGACCCAGGAACACAACACGGATCAGGGATAAAGCTGTAATAAAAGCAGTGTTAAACTTAAGATTAAACTTTGAGCATCTCACAAAGCACTCCATCATCAGACAATGAAGACATTAGAGAACAACTGCAAAGCCATCAAAACATGATCGTCTACTTTTACTGACAGACGTTATTCATTTAAACAGAATCCTTGGGATTAAACATGATGGTAGCGTCTTCATGGTGGAGTATACATTTTTTTCATCAAGAACTGTGAGGCCTTTCAGAATTGATGGGGAGGCTATCTGACATAAAGACTGAGGTTCATCTTCCACCATGGCAATAGCTAAAGAAAAAATTGGAGTGATTTAAAGCAAATTTAAACCAAATGGACATTTTGACTTGGGTATTTGAAAGTTGATCATAGATTCCCAGGATTGCTGAATATAAACTCTTCTACTTTACAATTATGTGCTACATTGTGTTGGTCTAACACATAAAACCAGTGTAAAATACAATAAATTTTTATTTTTTCTACCCCTCCAGGGGGTCTTTTGTGGACTCTAGTGTCCCTTATATGATAGTAGGCTGACAGGAAACGGGGAAGGAGAGGGGGGAAGACATGCGGCAAATGTCGTCGGATCCTGGAGTCGAACCCGTGAAGGCCGCGTCGAGGACTCAAGGCCTCCAAATACGGGTCGCGCTAACCGCTACGCCACCACGGCAGGCCCTACAATACATTTTTGAGGTTATTACATACAAAAATAGGAAAAAATAAAGAGGGTGTGAATTCTTTTGCTAGGGCCTGTATTAAATCTACAACGGTAGAGCATCAAGGCAGCATGTGCTTGTCTCTAATCGTCTCTTTGATCAAAGGAGCATCTTGGGACTCCACCACTAAGCCCCTGTGGCCCATGTCAGGCAGAAAAGAGCCAGCACACTTACCCAAATGCACATATCTCATCCAGTGGAATCCATCCAGCTTCACCCACTAAGCCGCAGAGAGGCAACCACTTAACAGAAGCATCATCCTCTTGTATAGTCTGTAATAATGGCATGGAGAAATCCAACCACACGCAAAGAAGATTCTGTCTTAAAGGACTGATTAACCAGAAGCTGTGGAAGGTGTGTTGTTTACAGTCCCTCATGTACCGATGTACCGACATTAGACAGCACATGTATACACAGAGAGATGCAGAGAAGCATGAATACTCCCACTAAGTGGTCTGCTGGTGCTTGGTTGTCAGGCTACAGTTAAAGTAAGCAAGCAGTGGCAAGTATGCCCAATGTCTGATACACTTCTGTGCATTTAATGAATGAGGTTGTATTTCATGCAAAGGAGCTGGCAAAGGAAGGAGGGAAAAAAAGCTGTATTTCTCGGCATAGAGGTGATGCCATTATGATGTTTGTTTTGTTTCTTCATACTGCATTTGATTGTGTTGTGAAAACACAGGTTAGGCTTTTTGTTTTCACAGGTCATCCTGCAGGGAAAATCCCAACCACAAGCTAAGCTGTTTGTCCGGAGAGAGCTGCCATCTCTCTTAACAGACTGAGCACACCTTTTTGATCAGCTGCCAGAAGGGTGCTTCAAGACAAAAGGTGTCATATGTTGGCAAAGATCACTGAAAAAACAGGTTTTTTTCTTTACACGCTTTTACCTCAAAGCTCCACCAAGTTTTCAAGTGTGCTCCGCCAAAGAAAGTGGCTTCATTTGTGTCAAAATAAGACTCTTACAGTTCCTCTATCCTTTCAAAGCAGATGATGCATGCATTTCAGTGGATGTGCTTGCAGATTCATCAGGCACTGCAACAATCGCCTTGTGACAACTTTCTATGTCTCACTGCCATTTGATCTCCTTGTGAACCCACAACAGGAAGTGGAAAATAAGAACGCAAAGATAAGCACATGAACTGTGGGAATTTATCGCTAAAAAGGCGAGAAAAATATTCTCAAGTGTTTTCCCCCTGCTACTAGAAAGAATTTACCTTGCATGCATGCAAACTGAGTTTTTTTAGACAGACAGACAGAGAAAAAGAGAAAGAAAGTTTCAGTTGTCTGAATGTAAAAGAAAAGACAGTCAAACTCAAACCGTGGTTGTTCTTTTGGGGAGAAACCACAGCTATGTCAGCTTAAGCTCAAGATAACACTAGACCAAAACAGGATATTAAAAACGGAGTTCGCAGCTCCCAAAAAGGCCCATTCCAGCTTTGGTTGGTGTTTACTGCATGCAAGGTTTGATCCAGGAATCACATTTAGCTCTATGCAAGATCTACTTTAAAACAAGTGGTTGCACCCTGTGCCCAGACAGATGGTAACGTCTAGGTTTCAAAAGCTCTTCAATCATATATGTATCGGTTTTCACCTTCACTGTAAAGTAACATAATGGGTTCTTGCCCAGACTTTGAGTCAGAAGTCATGAAAATACTTTGACATATTTACAATGGTGCCACTAATGGTTTAGATTTCACTATCTTGCACAGTGGAATATATATTAGCAGCCCATTTCCTGACCCAAGATCTGTACAAATCCTGGATGGAGGGATATTCCCTCTCAGAGATCTTCTCTGCAGACCCAATTGTTTGTTGCAGTCTGCCCCTTTTCTGCTTTGTAGATGAACCAATCAACACAGTGACAGATGCATATGATACAGACTAAATATTGATTGTGAAGAAGATTAACAACAGCTCCTGTGGTAGGTTGCACTTTTTGAATTGCTGCAGGAAATGCAGTCTGCACAGAGGCCTCTTCCAAGCAATGTTTATTATGCGTGAGGACCGTCTTACGGTCCTCACGTCAGAATGGCTGACGTCAGGGAACTGGAAGTGGTCCACAGTGGCCACAGTCATATCATTAATATCAACAAATTTGGAACAAACTTCCAGAAAACTGTAAAACAGCTGAAACACTGACTTCTTTTAAATCTCGACTAAAAACCCATCTGTTTAGAATTGGATTTGAAATGTAATCAATTACAAATTTATTGATGGAACTTGACTTAATGCTGTGTTTTAATTGTTGATTCTGTCTTGCATTGTGTTTTGTGTTTGTAATTATGTAAAGCACTTTGAAATGCCTTGTTGCTGAAATGTGCTATACAAATAAAATTTGATTGATTGATTGATTGATTGATCATCTATGAACTTCAGGAATTCCACAGATGGGTACCTTGACTAAGTAGAGTCATTACAAAAGGAGGGACATACGTCAAGTTTTTCCTAGTCATTTTGAATAAAATAGCTTACAACTAATCAAAACCCAAAATTCAGTTAGTTTGACAAAATTAATACATGGGACCAATTTAAAAAGCTACTTTATCAGAGTTTTTTAAACATAATTTTTCCTTCCAATTAACTTTTCAATAGTATGCTTGAATACAGCACCCTATTAGCGGATGTGTTCTTTAGCAATGCTCTTTGGGACATGCCTTAAATATTGGGTTTTCATCATCTATAGTCATGAAAATTAATAAAATTCGACAGAATAAACATATCACTATGTGGAAAATTAATCCATGTTTCAAAAAAGTTTCACTTTCTGATTTGGAAGTGTGCCTGCAAATGAAATTCTACTTGGGGCTTCTGCAACCTTGAACAAGCTCTTTGGTCTGCAACATCCTGTAATGTGTATACCGTATTCCTAAAAAGTAACAGCTGCTGCTATATTTAGGGCTGTAAGTTGAGTTGTCTCCATTGAAGCTAGCACGTTTCAAGCCTCTGCAAACACAGTTGTTTTTTTTTTTGCACTTTCATGCCTGGCTCAAGAGCACTGTCTCGATGACCGTCAGAGCCTGTCAAGCTGGTGTGCTCTGTGAAGCGCTTTCAGGTGAACTGCATGCAGTGGTTCTCTGAAAATCTAGTCAACTGTTGTGCACCACAAAACATTGTAAAACACACATTGATGTTTAAGGAATATTCCTTCTCTGAGATAAAGTCACATGTTTATTCCTTGTTCTGTTCCAGGTTGAAATGATCTGTTGCTTTTATTCATTTTTCATTGAACTGTTTGTCTTTAAAGAGCTTTGCCCCCATATCTCATTTGTCAACATTATCTTGTCTCTAGATCATTGAATTACCACATGTTACTCATCACTCATCTGTGTCTGCTCCTGCAGTCACGCCTTCTTTTCAGAGTTTCTATCTGTTTATGCCCCGGTAGGAGCATAGACATGCCAGTAAATGGGAGTTTTTTTTCTCTACTCTGCTGGATTACTTTCTGTTAAGCTTGATCATGAACAAAATCTCCTACAGCATTATTTTTAGTTGAGTGTTTTTTTTTCTTTTTATCCTGCAATCTGCGTGCATGTACTGCTCTAATATTTTCATTTGGGATATTCTGTAACCATAGATTATGGTAAAACAGTGGCTTTGTCACATTTTTACAAAAAAGTTGCTCACACAGATAAAAAAAAAAAAAATCAACAATTTGTATATTTTGTGTCCCGGATATTAAAATATATTAGCAAACAAATTAGTTTCCAAAATCTAAGTACTTAGTAGATACAGAAGTCACAGAAGAAGGTGTGAATCCTTTTTTCCAGAACTTTTGAGATGTTTGATAGATTTCAAAAATCTATTTGAATTTTGAACCGGATACATATTATTTGCCAGATTAGTTTTCTCAAATACTAGCCTTTCTTAATCAGGCAGGTGTGGCAGGAACTCATTTCGTTCTAAGAAACCTTTAATATACAGGGTGTGCCTGCAGCACTGAAAATACTTTTGTCAATAATTCCTCGGAATGAGTCACTGAACCTATGGTGACCTTTTCTTAAACATACAATCCCGAGTTTTATACCTGTTGTTCTTTTGGATGTTTTGTAACACATTTTATGTCACGGTGAATCATCTCGTCGTTGATAGACGATCTTTGAGGTGACCACTGTCACCTAGCAACCAGATACACCATAGCCCTACCAGTTTAGCGCTGGTTGTGAAGGTTAGCTTCTGGGCTAAGTTGAGGCTAGCCTAAAAAGTTTTGTTTTATAGTAGAAAATGTTTAAACAAACGATACAGATATTCGGTCGAATTAAGCCCACGAATAAAACTGCGGCGGTAAGAGCACAATTCTCGGCATTCAGATGTATGTCAGATGTATGGAAAATAGAAGTTATTTGGTGTTAAGATTAGATAAAGTAGAGAGCTTATTGCCCGTGGCGTTGGCAAATACATACAGTCTAGTCTTTATTCAGAGAAGCTAGACTGTGCATACAAAAACACCAGGTGTCAAAATATGCAAATGTTTACATGTATGTTTAATTTTCTTCTTACCGACATTTTTTTCCACTGAAGATTTTGTTACCTTGATTTGTCAGTTATAACTTTAATGACGATGGCTCCTTTCCATAAGGTGTCCTAATAAATTATTCGGATGAACAGGATTCCACAAAAGAGTCTCGGAGCCTTTCGAGCTCTGGCACACCTGGAAGGAATGCAGTTGTTTCAGATTGTTTTCAGTGGCACATTTCATGTGCGCTTCTTGCTATAACTTGCATGTTATAAAAACAGCTCAGGCTATAAAGTCAAAATTTTCTTGACTTTTTTGCTATCTAAAACACAATTGTTGTTGACATGTTCTATGTAGTTGTCAAATTTGAATGTTGTTTTTATTTTATTGACTACATATACAGGTCCTCAATCCGATACAGGTTCTCTCCTGGCTTTTTTTGTTGCCTTACCTTGTTTGTACTACAAATGAAAGAAAATGGCTTATTCTCCTTAATGAAAACTTGACTTCATTATATGAAAAACTCTTTACATTGCCTCTGACATATTCCTATTTTTGACAAGTATGTACATTGTCAACCAAAACATTTTAACTGTTTTTCTTTTAGATTTGTTATGCCCACAGTTATATATTTGAGCTGTGTACTTCTGCTAATTTTGATTATTACAGTCTACAGCAAAATAAAACAAAATTATTTGTATCAGAAACTATTTATCTAGTCAAATGAATTTTTTTGCTTTGGCAATGTTAAAGCTTACATATGTAAACATCATGTTTGTCCTTTTTTGAGCTTCTGTTTTCTCCACTTTCAGGGTGCCACTTTCAGTCCACTTTCAGGGTGGACTGAAAGTGGACCCTGAAAGTTTCAGCCATCAAAAAAGCTGTATCCAAGAAAAAAGTTTAAATATTTTCGCAAAGTGACCAAGATCACTTTACAGTAAATTTTGTAAGAAGCTTTGGCTCCTGTGAGCACATTTAGATAAGATAAGATAAGATAAATCTTTATTGTCATTGTCACAAGGACAATGAAATTTAAAAGGTGCCACCAGTCAGTGCATATGCTTAAAAACAAAAAAATAACTGTCTCACAATTCACACACAATGTAAGAATTAACAAATAACTGGTAAAAAAACAAACAAACAAACAAAAAAACTAATAAATAAGATTTGCTCCACATTTTACATGTAAACATAGGTTCTCATAGGATGCAGAGCTAAAACTGTATTTTCGTCTTATTGAAGCGCTTTTCTGAACAGAGCCCCTGTTTGAAAAAAAAAAAAATCTGACGTAGTTTTGTAGTGCTTTACTGCTACCTGACAATATCCACCAAAATGAAAGAGCACAGCTCCCCCCTAGGGGCTTTTTCAGGGTTTGGCACACATCTCTGGAAAAAACAGCGTTGATGAGGAGGGCAAAGCAACAAACAGGGTGACAGTGGAAAACCAATCTAATCACTGGGGCCATATCTTTTTTTTTATTCCTCCAGCCCTGGAGAATGCTAATTACATCAGTGTCCATTGGAAACATATGCCAGAGGCTCAAAAACAGAGAACATGGGTGTTCAGAGCACCCCAGCCAAGCCCACGTAAATGGCCTCCTGTGCTGGAGCTCAGTCGATATTGGTTTAATGTTCTACAATTTTCTTTGTCTCCCTTGGGGCCTGGCTTTGGCTTGAATCTGCAGAGCCTGCATTCTCAGTGCACTGATCCTGATTGCCTCTTTAGTTCTGTTGCTTTCCACAGGATACTTGCACCATAAACTGCCATCTTTTCATTTCTGGGCTTTTTCAATGCTCAAACCACAAATGTCCAAACCTATATTTCTAACTAAAGATGATGCATAGACTTTATGTTGAAGTTTGACTGCAAGTATGACTCCACATACAATTACGGTAAAAAAAATCTGTAAAATATATAGCAGACCAGTACATGAATGTTTATTTGACTGCTCTTAAATGCTTCCTAAAATGTCATTTTATGGTACATTTTCTGCCTATAGTTGCCACTTTTAGAACTTATGTGCCTGTGTTTATGTTGCCTCTGGCTCCCTCAGGTGTACTCTGTGAACCACAAGGAGGAAACAGGTGCCTCTCTCGAGTTTTTGGTGCCCAGGGACCTGGCTGATGGCATTATTAATCACAAGAGGGAAAACTACAAGTTCAGGTACATTCATTTACATAAGTGTTTGTTGCAAAGAATAAATAAAAATACCTATTTGCTTGTGTTTGTCAATGATACTTGGGAAGGCAAAGCATGTTTGTTTATATAGCACCATTTATACACAAGCTAATGCAAGGTTTTTTACTGAAAAATAAAAGAACAGAGACAATGGCATCAAAAATAATGAAGACAAAAAAAGAGAACTGTTAAAAAATTTATGCATGACATTTAAAAAAAAATCTAAAATCCAAATTTTAGACATAATGAAAGTAAACTGATGAATTAATCTTTAATCTTTATTGAAAGGCTGCTCTAAATAACAATATTTAATTTAACTTGCTATTAAATAAAGAATGTGCACCACTTTTCTGGTGTCCTGTACAGGAAAGCATTTTCTCTCTCAATGTTATTGCTGTTGTTGTTGTTGATTAACTGAGTACAGACATACACTCATTCACTCTTTTCAATTTTAAAATCACTCAATGAATGTAAGGAACTGCAATTTGTGACACATCAATGTAAAGTTGTGTATTGTCAGCATGTATGTGCAAGAAGACGTACTAATTCTCTAGTTATCTGAGATAAAAGTAGAATAAAGGTCCTGAATTAAAGTCACCTGAGGAAGGAACCTTGGGGAACTCCACATGTGATCTTGTATTTTATAGTTTTTATAGTCCTGTGGTGTGATAAAACACTTCCCTGGAATGGAAATTATGAAAGACATTGCTGTTTTGCTATGTAGAAAACTGAACGCAGCTTGTAATAAATTTATTTTTTCCATAATTATTACAAAAAAAGACAACAACAACATGGGGCATGCAATTAAATATTATTGAGCTATGCAGGTTAAGCCTACAAAAGAATTATCTACCTGCAATATTTCAGGTGGAACCCATCTAAAAACTATTTTTCTTGAATACTTGTGGGCACCAGGTGGAAGATTTAAAGCTATCACAGTTTCTCTCAGAGACACACAATTCAATGATTGGAAATAATCAAGATGCAGTAATAATTCTGGAATCATCAAGGATGTAAGCAGATTACCGGAGATGGAACTACATTCTGCTTGTGTTATCCTGCACAATGATATTAGAGTAAAGTATTTTTTTAATTAGGCTAACAGTGATTTAAATTAAGATTAATCTGTGACCAGCAAAAAAACCCCAAACAAAACATGACTAATTTTATATACGAGGAACAAATATGCCAAATGATCTAAGTGTAAAAAGCTACAATAAGGAAAGCCAGCACAGACCTGGCTCATGTGGCTGCATTTGAACTTTTTCCCCATGAATAATTCATCCACAAGTCCTGTCAGTGAAGAGCCAGAACATCTGTTTAATGCGCAGCTGCAGCCTCATATACCCTCTGTGCAGGGCCCATGCCACGCTTCCAAACCTTAAATTCACAGTTAGAAAGTCAGACAGCAGTGGACACTCAGAGCCTCTGAAAACCACATGGTCTTATAATAGCGTGCAGAGGTTCCCCTGTGCCCTTATAGCAATAAAGTTTCCACTTTTAACAACCTTCCTTGGGTGGATTCTGTTCACATTTCTCCTCATCTTTCTGTGGGCTTAAACACGATGCAGCTTTGTTTGTTTTACAGAACAGAACCACTTAGATAATCCTCGTCTATTTAAGACCTTAAATATTTAACAATCAGCTGTGGATATTCCAAATGAACTAAATTTTTTGGACTATTCTTAGCTTGCTTCATTAAATGTGTCATGGCAATACAGTGTTGTTTCCCATTTCTCTCCAGGTTCCGAAAAGTGTTTGAACAGCACATTAAACAAGATGTGATCTTTGACGAAATTGCCAAACCAGTTGCAGAAAGGTAAGACAAAAAAAAATCTTTGATGTTTGCCTAAATGCTTAGCTTTTTTGAAACACGAATGATGGAAAAGATTTTATCTGTGCATTGTACACCCTCAGACTAATGTGAGGCCACAGAGATTCAGCCAAACCTTGTTGACAGGAAGTTAGTAAAGCTCAGTTTTCTTTAAGATGGAAATGGAGGGTGTCTGTGATGTTTGGCACGTTTTAAGCACTTAAACCACTAAGTGGACAGAGCTGGCAGGCAAGATGGCACACTGTGCCATCATGAGAGTGAAAGCGTTTTCAAGCCACAAAGCTGTAGTCTGTATTTAACACATAGGCTTACTGTAAATGTATACGTGAGATGAACATACTTCTTTGATGCTGTATTATTTTCTAATCCTCCATCATAGTTTTTATTTTAGAAAAGGGAAGTGATGGGATAAACACAGTTTTGTTTGTCGTCTACTGATATGGTCTGTTGGTTGTTTTATTTAGAGCTTGGTTTTATTTCCTGGTTCTTTATTTTTAGTCGGCTCCAGTTTTGGTTTCCTTATCGATCTTTTGTAACAGTCTTGTTTTATCTTCTGCAATGTTCAAAAATTTGTCAGTTGTTTTAGCACCTAGATTTAATGTGTTATTATTTTTGCATAGTGCCTTATCATTATTTATGGCTCAATATAAGCTGCAATCTGCTATCCCATGGGGCCAAATTGATATCATTAGATGTGTTCCCTCCATGATAGTCCTCTTGGTGCCTATGTTTGTCCACTTTATTTACTTTAACATATTGTTTTTGTTATCCAGTTGGATTTTATCTTTCAGCAGCACTTTCAATTTTACTGTTTGTGGTCAGTTAACTTAGCTTATATGTTATCTTAGTGTGCGTTTCCATCACCATTTGTATTGTACATAACTTTGTCCCTAAATCTGATTTAAAAACACATAGACACACGGAAATTCATAGACATTGTTATAATACATGTGTAAAAAGTCTACCAAATAATGATCTTTTCATTAATGTAATCTCATACTAAACATGTTGAAACTACTAAACAACTGAGGTTTAGTAGAACCCGCTCCCTCTTCTTCATCAGTCTATCTAGCTTCTTCATCCCAAGCTACAAATAAATTGCTGATAAATTTTTGCTGAAATCGCTCACAATTTCCTCCACTTTTGTGTACTCAGCCTTACTTGTTTATAGTTTGACTTACCTTGAATACATCATAAGATGACGCTGGCGTTTGACCCAGTTACTGCAGGCGAAAACAGCCCCACTCTGCATTGATGGTATTCTGTGACAATTATTTATTATTAAATGTTTTTGTGTACACAGAATGAAAGCACAGTAGTTCATCTTTTTAAATCGTTTAAGTGGTTATATTGTGTCAGTGACACTTTAAGTTTTACTTTTGAAATAAGACACAACAATCAGGAAAAGACTTGGAATTTCCTGAAATCAAATGTTGTTTTTTTGTCGAGGTTATTCCTTTCTTTGTCCCCAGCAAACCTTGTCTATACCTCAGATTTGCTCCACCATCTTCTCCACATTCCACCCAACCGTCATTATTACACTGGGACCTATTTGTGGAATCCCACAAGTACTTTGGATTTTCTCAGCTATTTGGAGACATATAAACAATGGTTGACTAATTAGTCTGATGTGTCTGACCTTTAAGGTATAATATTTCCATCCAAAGCTAGCAGTTTTAATGCTTCTCATTTTGGTGTGGCAGCTGGTATACATCAGAATAAAAATCCGTAGTCACCAGCAGGCAGCATCTTTCCACATTAATTAAAAACTTGTCATGTTCAAGTCTTTGAAATGAGCCTTCTGTCTGTAGTCTAATCACTCAGTCGAGGCATGACCAGCCTGTTTCCCTAATCAGACATATCTTAGTCTATCGTTAGCTCCTTGTATCCTCAAGAGAGATCCACCTTATACAAACTCTGAAAATGCCATGGCCAAAGAAGCTGGTTGTTCAGAGAATGATGTGTCCTAGAATATTCATAGAAAGTTGAGAGAAAGGAAAAAGTGTGGTAGAAATTGCGGTTAGCAATTGGACTAACCGCTGACCTCGAGAGGATCATCAAGCAAAATTCATAAAGGATTTTGGGGAGTTTCATAATAGTTAAATCAGTCCATCTAGTGCCAGTATGAATCCCACACATAGGCTACAAGCATCTTATCTGGGCTAAGGATAACAAGAAGTGGACTGTTGCTCAGTGGTCCAAAGGCCTGTTTACAGAAAAGTAAAGCTTGCATTTTATTTCTAAATTAAGATCTCAGAGTCTGGAGGAAGAGTAGAGAGGGACAGAATCCATGATGCTTGGAAGTCCAGTGTGAAGTTTCCACGGTTATTCATGATTTTAGTGTTAAGCCATCTGCTTGTCATGAGCCTTGCTTGTCTAGAGACTGAAAAGTTGAATGTCAACAGTTTTTTTTTTTTTTTGTTCTAGGGTTGCCCTGTATTTACCTCCATCCATATTCAACTCAAACCAGCTCATTGTCCCTGTTGAAAAAAAGCATCTACACAGGATGACACTTTTGACACCATCTTGTTTGGTGTGGGTGTTGTGCTCATGGTCATGTGTTGTTTTAGTTTTCTGCTGCACTTTGCCCTTGGCTTGAGCTACACACGTATTTGGGTCTTATCTGACAAATTACATGAAAGGTTAGTTTCTTCCATATGAGTCTATATCAGAAGTAAGTATAATGGACAGTATTTAAATGTAAAATTCAAAAGAAGAAATGCAAGGCATTGCACCTGAAGTAATATATTATTGTAGCCCATCTGTGGGATTCATCTAAGCAGTACCTATCATATGTATCTGATCATTTGGGGTTGGTATTTTGCACACATAGATATTTTGGTTAGATATATTACGCAGCTCTACATAACTCCCTTTAAACTTCTTTATCTCTAATCTGTTTGCTTTGTTCCTTGGTTGTCATCATGCTATTTTTTCTTCTAATGTTCCCTAACAAACCTCTTAGTCCTTCACAGGAGAAATGATTTTGTGCTTAATTGTCTCTGTAGTAAGTTATTTCTTAAGTCAACTGGATTTTATTTTGGGGTATTAAAAGGTTAAGAGGACTGAATACTGTTTTAATTATTTTAATTTGTAGGAAATTAGGAAAGCCATATATTTTCTTTCCTCTCCACAAATATGCTTCACTTCTGTCTTGCTGTGGTGTAACATAAACCACTCTGTTCATGTCTCATGAAGTAGTTTAAAAAAATACAGCCTCAGTTGTTGGTGAAGAGGAGCCAGTTTGATGATATTGGGCTGACAGCACAGACCAACTGTCTGTATTGTGTGATCACATTTCACAAGGCAGTGAGACCTGCAGCTGAAGTTCAGACATTTCTGTTCAGTAGCCAGGAAAGCTGAGGTGTAAACAGGATCAAGAGCTGGGAAACGCCCAAACCTCAGTGGCACGGCCCAGCCCGCATCATTAGTACTGACATTAAGCTAAACACTGAGCTTGCGTCTTTTCTCTCCGCTGCCAATCACCACCATGACTCAGACTCGATTGTACTGATGCCCAATGGCCATCCAAGTCAGTCTAGCTCTAGTGGGGTATCATTTATTTGAGTGGACAGATGCTCTATTATAGCTGCCTGTTTTCCTGCTGCTTATGTTTCATGTAAGATGTACATATACTGTACATATACTGTATATATATATATATATATATATATATATATATATATATATATATATATATATATATTTATATAATAACTGCAGTTTTGACCACTTTTAATCTCACATCTCACAATAGTTTCATCATTTAAGAGAAAAACTGGTTTCAATCATTCTGTGCACGTGTATGTAGAAGATCAGCTCCATGCCAAACCCAAATACAGCAGATCCAGCCTAGTCGTGAGGGTTTGGGCTCCTGCTGTCAGTCATGCTCCAAAGCATTCCACCCTCACCATCAGATGTCTGCCGCCATTGCAGCTCTGAATTCACTGGCATGCTTTAATGTGGATTTTATGTGTCAGGTTTTATTCACAAAGACCCTTATTGGCTTTATAATAGTTTCAGAAATTAAAACAGAGATTGCTTATAGGGACTAACTTGCTAGTGAGCAAACTCTTCTGAAAATTATTGAGATAAAAGAAGGGATTCTATAGCAGCCGATTCTATAGTTCAGCTCAAGTAAATCTTACTAGTTGGATTTTTCTTGTCTTTGAAAGTTTTTTGTGTTAGATTAATGAAATATAACTTGCATACTTGAAGATGTATTCATGTATTTAGGGTCAGATGATTTAGTGATCAATAAAACCTCAGAAGTATTCATTTAAGCACGACTTTTTATTTGAAAAATTTGTTCTCCAACAGTTTTGTACATTTGCTCATATTCAAACTGTGAATGTAATATATCTGCAGAAAAATATTGCTTTGAGGCCTTCTTGTTGCTCATGATCTGTTCTGTGCAGTGTACTGGCTGGCTACAATGGCACCATATTTGCTTATGGTCAGACGGGAAGTGGGAAAACTTTCACCATCACTGGAGGAGCTGAGCACTATGCAGATCGTGGTATTATACCTCGCATTCTGTCCTACCTGTACGAACGCTTCAACCAGGTCAGAGCAGGCACCTCTAACTTTCTTGTACAGATTCCCTAAATAATTTGTAAAGATGCATGGATAGATTATTGTTATGATGAATGTTTATAATGTTGTGTGATATGTGTTGTTTTTCTGAAAGGTGTCTCACAGATTATGTAAACCAAATTTCCATGTCTATAGACAGTAAAGTTATTGTCTTATAAAACAAATATAGCTTAATTGGTTGTTGTGTTAGCAGTATATGATAAAACCTGTGCCGTTCCTGTTATTATTTTGGCTATACTTTTGCAGAACTTGAAGGTATATTTTACAGTGAACTTATAAGTAATTCAAACTAAACTTGAAGTGTAGTTTCCAGAAAAAGTACACAGGTGGCTTTTTCAAACTTGCAGGTTGGTG